>NW_028278346.1:0-300000 GCF_059751315.1 Micrasema longulum
TAAATAATTTTATCAAATATTGATCAAATCATGTAACTCAATAAATATTTTTCCTAACCTTTATCACAACATGGACTATCACTTCGTTCTTGTAACGAGATAAACCCTTTAAATACCCATCCACGGCTCTGTATTTATTGCCTCCTCTTTCACTGTAGTCACTGCTCGATTGTTGAATAATCTACTTTCTCATTAAGGTGATTCTAGACGAAAATATGAAACTAAATATTCATAAACGGCAATTTTATATTTTTTTATTGAAAAATGCCATTTTCACGTTTATTTTAAATTGAACTTTTACAAACTTGGTTTACAAAAACTTAACACTATATTGATTGTAACAAATACCAAAACAATAAATTTTGATATTTTTCACAAAATGGTGTACAAAACAAAAAAATGTTTATCTTATTTTTGTTTATAATTTTGTACAAAACGGTTTAGGTAGATAGGAAGAAATTACCTCAAGGCAATATGCTCACTCTTATATGCAAATCAAATGTTAAATAAATAAATAAAATAAGTTTGTTTTGCCAATCGGTTTCAGAAAACGATTGTTACACAAATAAACACTAAATATTTTAATTCTTACAAATAACACAAATAAACCTTAAAATCATGATCTGCTTACGTGTGTCTAGTGTTTTCCATGTTAAGGCTACCATTTCTTGGAAAATAATAAGGGGTTTTTTTGGGTATTGAAATGAAATATATTTAGAATTTTTAAACATTTTTGGCAGACTGCTTTTATTTCAATATTTAGTTTGGCTACTTATCGTTTGACACCTTTTGAAAGTTAATATTTAGATATGTATAATTTAACGTGAAAAATCACGAAGATAATTCATCAAATATTAATTTCATTTTTTTATTGTTAGAGGCACCATCATAATATAAATGTAAAAATTATGTGCTCGCAGTGATAGAACACTCATGGGCCTATAAAATAAAGTCAATTTTTGACCGTTTTCTAGATATTTTTTTGTTTGTTTTTTCCCTTGTTTTCGATGTAATATTTACCTAAAATTGTATTGTAAATTGTATAATCATGGACCTATAAAATAAAGGTTGATCATATTAAGTCAAATTTTGACCGTTTTCTAGATACTTTTTTTTTGTTTTTTCCCTTGTTTTCGATTTAATATTTACCTAAAATTGTATTGTAATAACACTCATGGACCAATAAAAAAAAGGTTGATCATATTAAGTCAAATTTTAACCGTTTTCTAGATATGATTTTTTTTTGTTTTTTCCCTTGTTTTCGATTTAATATTTACCTAAAATCGTATTGTTATTATTTCTCTTTGTCGTATATATCGTATATTCAAAATTATATGAATTCTTATAAAAAAACAACTGTAACAGTGTAAGTCACTCAAGCACAAGAGTAAGTCTCTCTTTTTGGAGAGTTACATTTATAACATTTACTAGATGTATAAAAGCCGATTTGTATAGAATATAAAAAACGTGTACCATTTATAAAATATATTAATAAAAAATAACAAAAAATAAAAATAATTTATAACAATAACGTATCTTATATCTGATCATACAAGAAATGAGTTCTATCGCATTGTCGTAGTAAGGTAAAATATCAGGAACATAAAATTATTGTTAAAATAGGCATCTTCGACACACTTGTTAAGGAACACTATTTTCATACTAAAAATAATAATTTTAAAATACGATAATGCGATATATCTCATTATTCTTTGTGTGATAAAGTATAATGGAAGTATACGATATTGTTGTAAATAAAGAAAGATAAGATAAAGTAATTATTTATCCCCTAAATTATAATTTCAGGTTACTAAAGCGAAATCAAGGGAATAAAACAAAAAAAAAATATCTCAGAAACAAAAAATATTTTTCTGAAGATGATTATCCTTTATTTTACGAGTACAGGTCAAAGGCCTGGTTGTTAAATCGTTAAAAATAGTAAAAATCCTAAACATTAGTAACAATTTTAAAAACATTATCTTTTTTGTGTTCAAAAAGGAATAGTGTTTTTTTAAACTTTGACTATTACTTTTGGTTTTTGACTATTACTAATCATCAAACAATCCGGCTTGTGTGTGTTCTATCACCACATTTTTTTTTTTACTTTGATGTCTGACCGCTTTGTAAATTTTTATTATAACGTGTTTTACTTCCTTCTAGCGATATTTTTTCTATGGAGAGACTGTAGACTAGCGACCACGCGTGAGTTAAGTATTTTATACGATTAATAAAAACACATTTTTCGTAGGTAGTGATGTAAATCAGAAGAATAAAAATGGCCGAAATGTGATGCAAGAATTATTGCACAAGAAACTACACAATATCTTGTGCAAGGTCTTGTTCCATTTTCTGATCCGTGTAATTCGAGCTTTACATTTAGCAACTTGTTCGAATATTATACGGAATATCGCACATAACTTTTTATATTGTATGTACGTATTTGAAGTTATTTTGCTCGAAAATAAAATATTACGTTTGTTTGCAAAAACCTTTTTGCGTGTACGAAATTCCCCATTATTTAAAAATAAGTCGAACTCACGAAAATCTTCATTATTTATTAAACATAACACAATATACATCCCCGCCCTAGTAGGACTTAAAGGTCGATTTACAAGTCCTGGCGCGTTCACAAAACTCACACAAACGAATCAAAAATCTACACGAGGTTGATTTAAAAAAGGTAATATTACTTTATAAGCAAATTTGCATTTTTTTTTCAATCTCTGTTAGATTACGGGGTTGTGTTTATGAAAAAATTAAATAAGATGAGTTATTTATTTATATAACCGGATTGTGGCCCCCAAGTAGTATTGAGGACTCACGGGCCAAAGGTCCATGGTTAAAATTCCACTCTACAAAAACTCGATTTCCATTTTTCCAGCACGTTATTTATTAAGGAAATGTTCTGAAAATGTTCATTTGTGAGTGAATAATAAGAATTCAAGTAAATTTTCTTACACTTTTTAAAATAAATTGTGTTAAAAATTAATACTGCGTAATTAAAAAATGAATATATGCACACTTATAGATTATCAAAAAATCACATTTATTTTATACGTGATTTTGAATTCCATGGTGATTTCCTATAATAAAATGAATATGTGTAATATTTTATTAAATTAATATGTTTTTGATGAGCAACAACTTATTTAATCCCTACCAATCTGGTTTCGGTTCAGGTCATTCCCATTAAAACGTGTGAAAAATACATACGCATTTGGCAAATTAATTATTTGAATATTATATTTATGTATTAATAAGCATTTATAATAAAGGAATTACAACAAAGATGTCATGAGAGATATGAAATTAGAACAACAAAAAAAGTAATAATAATTAAAAAATTATAGCATTTTTTTATGCTAAAAAAAATACAGTGCCTACTTCTACATGAGTATATTAAGGGAGAAATTATATGTAAATATCAGTATTCATTTTACATTTTATTGTAAATTCTCACTGAACCAACAATCAATAAACGCAAATCACAAAAATTAAAGTTCGCGTCGGTCAATCGATGGCCGATTACTGATCGGTTCGAAAGAACACAGGAGCAATCTGTATATATTTTATAATCATATCGTTTGTAACAAATAAAGCTATGGTTGTCTCTGAGACCCTCATTAGCGTGTCTGAGCGCGAGAGAGTATTTTCATAATGCGTATGCCGTACGACGTCATACAATACATTTACTTCAGATACTACACAAGCGCGATGTTCGCGCCAGCTCTTCGTAGCAGACCTGTACCTACCGCCGCGCCGTTTAATTTACCTTTTTAGGCATACAAAAAGAAACAGAAGGTAGGATGCCATTTACAAAGCCATTTCCCCGAAATTCGAATACGTGTTCCATTTGTACGCCATTCGTTCGAAATTTAAAAATTAAAAAACATAAGGAACCAAATTCATTAGCGAGCTCACGTGCGCAGCACGTTGGTGTTGGTATTTTCAGGCTTAAAAATACTATTCTGTGGCGGGTAAAACAAAAAACAATAGAAAAATGTAAAAACTAGCTGTTTCCGCGTATTTTTAAATGCTAATTCAATTTGAATTTTTTACAAATGTCATCGCATATTGAATTTAACGTATAAAGGGGGATTTGGTTAACATTAACAACGCATACACAAAAAGGACCACTGTTTTTTGATTAAATTTACGCAAAAATATTTGAATATTTTTTTCCTTTTTACACGGGTGTATTTTACTGATATTTTCACACAACACGCCGTCCAATCCGTCTCGATTCAGGAACGAATCGACCGTTTTTTGCAGTGCATATCGGTATCCCATTCCAACCACACAGTCTACGGGATTTTCCGACGACCCGTTACTCGGAATGGGCATATTACGTATGCAATAACACTCCTAGGTAGAGTCCGGCTTTATTTATTTTTCAGAGTTTATTCAGTATTCATGAACGTAGTTTAGGGTAGTTTGAACGGAGGTATTTATATCGTAAATAAAAATGTAGCAGTTTGTAACATAGAGATGAATTCAATACTTAAACTGAAGTTTCAGAACATCTTTCAGTGACTTAGCTTTAAGCGAGTCTTTACGAGAGGAACTATAAATTTGTATTCAATACAAGGTTTGTATAACAGTTTCTGTACACTTTATTTCCAAATTGATAAATGTGAAAAAAACACCTGATTTGCTATTTAAATTTGTAAAACAAAATCTCTTCAAAAAACAAACAGTCGAATCCCTCGGAAGAAATATGCAGAGATGGTAAAACGTCACATTTTACAAAATTATAATCAACGTAGTGGAAAAAATTACAACAAAAATTAACACTTTAAAGTAAAAAGGTACCGAAATAAAACAAATTTGTTGCGTATTAAATAAGCAAATAAATAGTAGCAATCGTGGTTAAGACTCTCAGCGCACTGTAAATGCGTTCAGAATACCAGCCCAAGAGGCATCCCCAGAATATGACCCAGCAAAACGTATCGCTTCTGCTTGATGAGAATTTTTTTTATAAAAAGAGAAATACTAGAGTTATTATTATTTACTCAAATATTTCAATTTTATGACCATTTCCTAAAAGTCGTAAATAACTTGTGCTGGAAAAATGGAAACCTAGTTGGGGTAGAGTGGGATTTGAACCTGAGACCTTTGGTCCGTGAGTCCACAATACTACCACGGGTCCACAACCCGGTTCTTTTGTTGTCACCGGAGCTTAATGCGTCCGTTCTTTTATTACTTTTTTCCTTACAAAGTCAAACCGCCGCGCGCCGCACACCCATCCGAGACATCTATTCTCGAAAAATAGAATGTTGCTGTTTTGGGCCCTTGTGAGGTGCCACGATTCGCATCCGCAGAGGAGAATAGGTGTTAGGCGGGCGTTATATAGGCGACATTTGATTTTCACTCAATAAATATTTATTTATTTCACTTTTTGTACATAACGTTAGTTGTACGTTGGCGGGCTTAATGCCAAATGGCAATTTCTTTCAACTCTAGTCCCCACACTGTAAAAGAATTCGTGAATTTGTCATTTGAAATCATTAATCCTATATAAATGAGTATCTGGAACGCGGC
This sequence comes from Micrasema longulum, assembly GCF_059751315.1. Classification (NCBI taxonomy): domain Eukaryota; kingdom Metazoa; phylum Arthropoda; class Insecta; order Trichoptera; family Brachycentridae; genus Micrasema; species Micrasema longulum. The sequence goes on from NW_028278346.1 coordinate 5,542, forward strand.
ACCTACCGACATTAGTATTAATCTTCACCTGCCAGGCAACCGTTCACGCAACAGCCTAACGATTAATCCGAAGAAAAATAGCCGAAATTAAAACCCGAATTCGTACGGGAATCGCCGATCGTCGCCGTTAGCAACCCCGATACTAATTTAAATTTATCGGGGCAAAGCTCCCGCTTCCCGCCTTTCGGCATTATTTGGCGGGAGATTTGTTTCATAAGAGCGCGGGAAGGTCGGTAATGTATTTCTATGGCGAATGTTCGATATTTCTATCTGTTTGGCTTTATGGGCCATATCTGTTTAAGCCGCGCGACTTTTTTACTATCTGTGAAATCCAATAAGGCGATGCTTTACGGCATTGCCTAAACAATTATTCAAAGTGATTTAAATACGTCTGTTTTTGCACTTAACTAAATACACAGAAAGGCGAATCAAAAAGAAGGGTCAAAATATTATTTTTAAATTATTATTATTATTTATTTTTTTTAATTGATTGCATCATATAATATAAATGTACATATTTAATAAAAGGGAATCTATATAAAACTAGTGAATAGAAAATGAAAACGGAGCGTTCTCTGTTTAGGATAGTCTCCATCTAACATGGCTCAGCCTTTTCTAAGATAGAGATTTTCATCTTTATTTTATATACCTACATTCAAAGTACCGAATTTAAAACGTTTTAGAAAGGTCATAAGCGGTGTAAATACGGTCTTCATCTATGTTGTAATATATTCTCATTCTTTTTCATTCCCTTTCCGCACATAATGGTGCATAGGGCACTGCATTGGTACACCAATTGCAGCGTATCTTGATCATTTTTTGTTACATAAAGGCAATCCAGGGACTATGAAATATTTTAGTGTGAAAACACCCTTTTAAATAAATATTTCATATCAACCATGTCGGGAATCGAACCCGAGAACTCTCGCATGGTAGGCAAACGCGCTGACCATTACGCCACGAGACCGACATAAATAAATAACATACGTAATATGATAATTGTATCAAACAAAGTAGGTTAATAATAAATAATGCGTTTTTACCAAAATGAACAAAAATGGTGGAATGGATAATTAATACTTTTTACTCTGCAACTGGGCCAAAAACCGATACTTTGAAAGCAGCCTTGTTTATTTAGGATTCAGAACGGACCTAATTTGCATTTTTCCTGATTTAATTATTTGTAGTCTCTTCAGGTCGGAATATAGCTGCAAGTCTGCGCTATGCACAGAACAAATAGCATTACTGACTTCGACTCCGGCGTGCAAAAGGCTAAGTAAATAAATGTGTTTGTCTTCCGAGGGAAGCAAATGCTGCGCGGGCGGTCCTTGCATAACAATGTAGACGAGACTTATGTGTATGGAGAATAATTGTACCACAATAGCTTAAGCCGAGTGGTCCATTCCCTCTCGTCTACTCTGTACACAGCACGGGATACTTAGTAGGCTCATGGGCTCAATGTAAATTGTGAATCAAAACATGACGATTTAACGTTGATTCAATTTGATTGCCAAACAAACACGATGAGGAGGTTCAGTGGTACGGAAAACTAGATATAAAAATGTGTTCGTAAGCGCAGGAAAAATTAAATTAAATTCTATGACGAAGTTTCTTGAAAATGTATGAAAAAAATATATTTTGATAAAAACGAACTATTTAAAACGATGTCACTAGTTTTTCCGAGTCAACCAATGATAGATTTTTGCTTAGCAAAAAGCCAATTCACCAATCAGCAGAACTCATCAAAGAGAACTTGTGATGTCACAAGCGGAGTAACTTAAAAATTACAAAACTTACAATACGATACATTTATATATGTACATATATATATATGTTTATTAATTGGCTTAGTTTGGTAAACATTTTGCATAAACCTACTCCATAATATAAGGAATGTATCAAAATTATTAAAATGTTTTCTGGCGAATTTGTTAAATAATAATTTACATTTGTTTTTGCTTTTCCCCGGCAAACAGCAAGCATTAAAATTCTTCGCTCCAAATTTTATTATTCTTTGATATGTTGGTCAGTTTGCACGTGTGATTTTTGCTTTTTGGTCGCCTTTTTCCAGCTGTAACCACGAAAATCTGGATTTCGTGTTTTTCATTTTATATGCATTCCTCCTCCCAACTTACCGATGTACCGTCTCGCAACCGCGTAGCATGACATTAGATCAATGCTATTTAACGTGTCGCAGAGAGAGCGGGCGATATTATATAACATCCTCCCGCAACAGAATTATGTACAAAAAAAATAAGCTTTTTAGAAAACTATTATAAAAAAATGTTAAAGAATTAGGTACAAAAAACTTAATACATCAACTCATTTCAAAACTATTTACTGATTTTTATATTTTTATTGGGCACTGTGTGCCGGTTAGCTCTCATTGACGACCGGGTTAAAATGCTTCTTATCCAATATCCAAAATTCCGCTTCTTAAGCATTTTGTTATGGTTTACTAACATAATGCTTATCTAATAAGGATAATAATATATTTATATGTGTGTATGTTTGAATACATATTTATTTTTTTAAGCCAATCAACAGGCTTATAAAAACCCTAACAGATTGGCATTATTGAGTATTTAATATTTGGTAACACTTAATCTAAACAGTTTTATATTTACCAATGTATAATTATTGCATAATCTAGGCGGACATGGCAAGTGTGTCATCGCGAATCAGGAGTGACAGCACCGCTTGCTTCTTGAATGCTTGACTTTGCTGTAGGAACACATCGACAGTACCGTTTAGTGAGACTTCGTTCACTGTTCTTAGGACTTTGGCAGAGAGGAAAATAATCCGATGTTAGTTTTAAAATGTCCCACAGCAAAGACAAGATTGATGTGCAAATTACGGCGAGGTACATTTCGATTTATCTGAGCAAGGATATCATGGGCATCTATCCAGTTGGATATCAATTTGTCCAAGAATATCAAACCAGCCAAAACCATTATGAATTCTAAACTTAAGATATAAAAGTATTCTAGATGATCATAATAGTTGACTATGAAAGTGTTTGATCCGATTCTAAATACTAACGATTTAAAAAAAATACGTTGCACCGATTCAACTCGCATAATATGAATATTATAATTATTTAATTATTATGCGCCACAAGTGCCTTTTACAATATAAAATATAATATTGATGCTTTTTGTTGATATTTCTTGATAAAACTCCATAGTTAATGATTATGATAAAATTATAAATAAACTGATTAATGAAATTTCATGGTTTAGTTTTACTTTTTATTAAGCCCCTACTCGTCTCCTACCCAGCCGCTTCCCTTGTCCGCGTTTGGTGCATATCACTAACGTTTTATCGCTTTTTTTGTCAAGGAGCATGAGGGAAGCTAGTCCGGGAAATTTAAGATTTACTCCATTTTGAGATCAAATATATTTAGATTATTATTTTTTTAATGACTTTTTGGAAAAAAAAAATTTTTAAACCTTACCATGAGGAATGTTTCTCTGAAGTTTCGCGGTCTGGCCCTAAAGAACTGTGTGTAAATGTATTATATATATCATTAGTCATAGTAAAAAACATTACAAGTGTTGTGTAGATTTGGTTATTCACTCTTTTCACAAAGGTGCTATTTTCTCAGATTCACTTTTCTATCGCGGGCGGCTTAATGCATAACTACGTTCAATTTATATATCAAATTATATGTCTAATTTATAGAGGTGTGTAAATGCAAAGGAGCACTGACGGTACAAACTCTACCCGCCACGTTTTTCCACCCTGCAATACGATTCTCGGTGGGTTACTTACCCCGAGAGTATTTCACTAACATCGCGATATAATATATTCACATGCCCCAAAAATGCTGTATTTTCCAGGTAAATTGGATTCTCGTTCTCTAGCCCATTCGTACTTTACATCCCCTCTCCTATAATACTCCTGCACACGTCCTCTACTCAATAATCCTGCTCAAAGCACACATATTTCCCTATATATTATGCGTAAATACCTACTAAATTGATTCGACACCCCTTAATGCAGTGGCGCGGAATATCCTTTCTGTGACATTATTTCGAGATAAAAAACAGCTAATCGTAGATATTTATAGTTTTTTTTTACACAAATTCATATCAATATACAAGTACATCAAATTAAGTTGCATTGAACATTTTTAGTTATTTATTTTATTAATTTTTCACGCGCATAAGGATTTTACATACATTTGAGTTATATAAAACACGAGTTTACTAACAAGACAAATTTAAAAAATACAGTTTATAAAAAAAAAGAAAGAACTTTGTTAAGAAATACAGTTGGTGTAAAAAAATATGAAGAAGCCGTAAAAGATGGAAATATTTGAATAGGATTTTTAAATTAAAAATTTAGGTAAACAAATAAAATACAAACAAATATTACATAAAAAAATACAGTTTAAAAGTTGAAAGCATCAAGGTACATAATATTATAATATAATATAAACAGAATATATATTTTTATTTGATGTGGAACATAAAAATTGTTTTTCTTTCAATTTACAAAGGCATCGATGTTTTAGTTATATTCATGAACGTATTATTTCTCTTTAAGCTGTGCTCGTGCTAAGCCATAATAATTAACATCGAAAAAACAGTTAAGCAAATGTTTTTCATGTAAGATTGATCACAATAAATTCAACTTACAAGAAGTTTTGTCGTATAGGTTGCGTGTATTTAAATGAAAAGATTCACTGACATTAAGTTTGTTACAAATTTGATAATCTTACTTAGCTATAACAGATGTTTGAATTTATATTTACGAAATACAGACAATACTGAATGAAATTAGCTGCACGGTAAAATGGATTGATTAACGAAAGAATTTGGTGTCGGTTACGACGTTATGCATGACGTTCAACACCAGCCCTGAAAGGAAAAAATCTGACTCCGCTAGATTTCCGTTTTGTAGCGGCTGGTGGCGTGTTTAGTTGGTTATTGTGGACTGCCTGGGGTTTGGTGTTCCCGGCGTCGATAGTAAATTAGAAGAAATTTTAACTGATTATACAATAACAATATTAAGAATAACAATCCAAAAAAAATATAAAAATCTTTAAAAATAAAACAATAATAGAAGCTTTTCAAAGTTACAAACAGAATAACAAAGAAAAAAATGTAAGAATAGCACACAAAACATCGCTGAAACGAATTTTAAGGCAGGAATTTCATACAATGGTCTCTTTTCTTCGATTACATCACGTTATGGACATGGTCGTTATAAATCTTTTTGTAAATCAATATGTTCATCCAGGACGTTAAACACTCTTGGAGCTACATTCGAAAAGTTTCTCTGAGCAAACGTCGTACTGGTTCTCAGTATTGAGTAATTAAATTTACGCAAATATGGCTATGGGCTTTCCGTTGGGACATCTTTCTATAGCCACCCGACCACAAATTTGACAATACATACATGTCATACACTTTCTACCTTTTTTTCTTCTGTATGATTCCCGTACACAACCCGTGTTTAGACATTATTTTTTTATTTGTAAATAGTGATATTAGTACCTAAAATATTATTTTTCTTTGCAATAAAGCAAATCCAATTATAATAATAATGTACGGAAAAAAAAATTAAATTTAAAAAAAAACAGTATCTATTTTTATTGCATTTTTTAACAGTTTCTTCTGACTTATTGTTTTAATGGACATTGAAAGTAGGTCGGAGATTTTAATTGCGTCATACTTAACGTTCCTTGTATCGATGTGGTAGAAATTTTTATTTGTTTAAATTGTCTCTGTGACGAAGATTTTATGATTACATTTTTGCTTCAATATTTTGAACGAATTTTAATTTTTTTTTTTTTTGTCAGATGTTTATTTTATGAATGAAAACAATTTATTATGTTATTTTCGTTTAAGTAGTAAAACGAGCTTTGCACCATTCAGTCATGTTACTGTCATAAATAATTTTAAAAGGTTATTTTCTAATCCCACTACCGTTTACTGAATTTGCACAAAATCATAAATTTTTCACTTCATCCTTTAAATGCACATTAATTCTATCAACTATTGACATTACTTGTTCTACAAACTACTTATTTTTTAAAGTTCCGCACGCCTTTGCTTTAAGGATAGAAGTTTACCCCAAAACCTTTCCCTTACAAACCAACTTACCTATTTTTGTAAAACGCGTAATATTAACATCAAATAAATTCTACAAAAAACTCATAAAATTGTTTACATTATCATTTCAAACAGATTATAAATAAAAATAACTTGTGCGATTATTTTTTTTTTACTTAGATACTCGATATGCTATTTGCGTATTTTGCATCGGATAACAAATATACGAGTATATTAAGCAAAATAAATTTAAACGTATTTATAGATTATCATTTTCGCTTGTGATTTAATTTATTTTTATATTATTTACTAAAAAAAAGATGTTTCTTTGAATAAACATAATATAATATAGTTCACGCTGTTCTTCTCTAAAAAAGAGGCAAGCTCTTGTGTTTAGAAAGTTATTTACACTGTTATATATGTTTATTTAATATATGTTACTAATATGGTATTTTACAGTTTGGAAAAAAAAATCCACTTATGTTTACAATAATAATAAATTGTATGTACTTCATCGTTAAATTAAACGAAAAATATACATTTTCATTCATCAAGAAAAATCAGTTTTTATTTTTGTTATTTTATATTTTTTGTATTATTATAGAATCTTGTTTATTTAAAAAAAATGTTTTGATAATATTTCGGTAATTTTCGTTTATTAACAAACACATCATTTTAAACAAAAATATATGCAGTTCAAAATTTAAAAATAGTTATAAAAATAAATTGATTATAAATAATAAATAATACAAACATACTAACACTTAATTAAAAATATATAATATTATCCATTTTGATTCTTGGAAAAAGTGGCGTAAAATAGATGCTTACACAAACGATGAACGACTTATTGAAATAGAACATGTCAAATACTTAGGACTAACAATAGACAGACAATTGACCTGGATAATTCATATGAAAAAAATTAATTAGTGAAGTGGCGACATTATCGATTATTTTTTTCAAAATCAAAAATTTTGTTCCAAAACCGGAAAAAATCTAATGTATGAAGCCTGTGTAAAAATGAAATATATCATAAGCAACTTTTATGGGGATCGGCAGACTAAAATCACATAAATAATCTACAAAGACAGCAAAATAAAATATTAACGTTAGTAACTAGTGAGCTCTTTAAACAAAATAAATAATTAAATATGACTGAACTCTTTTAAGTAGAAACCTGAAAATTTGTTCATAAGGCCCCTGATGTGATTGTAGACGAAAAGTTAAAACTTGATAAAACTTGTAGAAAACATGGACACATTACCTGTATATTGTTTTAATATGTAAATAACTATTTTTGATTTTTGATTTATATATCGAAGAGTCCCGACTTAACACGGAATTTTCTAACAAGTCGGGACATAAAAAAACATATAATTGTGGCTATGTAAAATTGTGTATTTTGTGCATTAAATAAATAAAAAAATAAAATAAAATACGAGAATATCAAAACAATATCATATTCAACATTCTTAAACGAGACAAAGATAGTCGAGTCGAGACTAGTTACCACGGAATCAAATTAACGATAAACTACCAGAAAAAACAGAATAAAAGACTCAGACAACCTTGACAAAATACGTAAAAATATAATCATCAACAATAGAATGTGAATTTGAACAATATTTTTTTTTTAATGAATGTAATCCGAAACGGTAAACAAACAATTAAATTTCAAATAAAAATATATTCAATGAATGTTAGTAAAAAAAATGTATGAACTACACACTGTTTTTCTATGCCTGCCTGTTTCGAAACGTTCACGTCTCTTCGTCAAGACACTAATTACACTAACATGCAAATCCTAAAATATATACCATAGTAGCTGCACAAAAATATAAAACTAGCGCGCTGATAGGATACATGCTGTTAAAAGCGTTGCTTTGCTTGAGGTATTGTCGATACTTCTACTTACGAACAACGCGTTTTTGTGCACCGTATAAATTCCTCATTAACTTGTGCTTGCTAACATACTGCCTCTCCTTAACTTAAAGCGTTTTTTCACGTATTATATTTTAACTCCTAAATAATAACAACAATATTTTGAGTTTGTCCAAACTTTTGTAGACAAGGGCTAGATTCAACTCCCTGGGGAGCTGTTAACATTAACGTATTACAAAAAATAAGAACATTTTAGAGAAGGTAATAAAGAAGTCTAGGCATCTACAGGGCTTATGACCTGTCATTGGCTTGTTTAAGTGGCCACTTTACACACTGTGTAACTTCTTGATAAATCCACCTGGTCTAAATAATACTCAAAAATCACTGTTTGAAGCACGAACTTTGTGTTCATTCATTACATAAATAAAATAAATCAATAGTTTTAACAATTTAATATTAATTGAGTCACCGACTTGTATCGAAGCTACACAAACTTCCTTATCAAGGTAAAATTTAGCCTTAAATTATACCCTGATAGGGAAGCTTGTGAAGCTTCGAAACTGGTCTGTAATTAAATGAATATTAATGCCGGGTTGTTTGATCAGTACCGTTCAGTGCTGGAATACGGGGTTTATTAACAAAAAAAAAAGTACATACTTGCAATGCAAAAGTAAAATAAAATAAAAATTAGTACGTGACTCGTAAAATTGCAAAAATATATTCCTTGCAGCTTCACTAGATACAAAAATACCTGTTCTAAAGCTAGACGTATTTATAAATATATAATTTTAAAAAAGGATATTACATATTATTATAGTAATTATGAAAAAACAATCACATAAACAATATATTTTTTACATGTTATGCAAAGTTTAAAAATAAATATAAAAAATATTTATACCAATTAAAACAGGCACCGTGGCGCAATTGGTTAGACGGCTAACTGTGAAACTGGCGTCGCGGGTTCGATTCCCGCCAGTTGCAAGAAAAAAGTTTAAGAAAGATTTTTTTTTCCTAATTAGTCTGGGTGTTGTAGTGTATTTTTCATAACCTCTTTCTATATTCCCTCTTTTCCACCTGCTGAGAAGCTTCTATAGAGGCTTAGCGGATTAATCCTTAATTATTTTTTTTTTAATGATAAACAATAATAAAAAATTGGCAATTAGTAATTGTTAAAAATCATAAGCTGTAGTTAAAGTTTTAAAAAGCTTTATATTTTTTCACACAAAAAATGTTATTTTTTTTTAAATTTAACTTTTATTTCATTTATTAACTATTCTTATACACTTATTTGTTTATAAATTTGTATAAACCAATTCAATTTTTTTTATTTTTCTTTATTTTCACTTCGAACGGTTTCGAGGTTACTACCTCATCGTCGGGAATTTAACTAACTTATAATTACACGCGTTGCTATTTATATAATAAAATATTGTTTGAAAGAGACAGAAAATTGAAAGAAAGAGAGAGAAAGAAGATAAAATAAATCATAACGGGAATAGTTTTAAAAGAAGACTCGAAGTTAGATTTAATTGATTATTTATTATTTAAAGTTTTTGATTAATGGCTTCACTAATTTCTAATCGTTCTAAATTATCTAAACGAAAATCATTTTTATTGACATGGAAAATTTCTACACCCGTTTCATGATTAAAATCATGGTTTTCGGATATAAGATGATTTGCGAATTCTGAAAAATTATTATTATTCAGACATCTTATATGTTCTTTGATTCTAACTTTAAATTTGCGTGAAGTTTTACGTGAAGTGTCTCTTTCATAAAATATTTTATTATATTAATAGCAACGCGTGTAATTATAAGTTAGTTAAATTCCTGACGATGAGGTAGTAACCTCGAAACCGGTCGAAGTGTAATTAAAAAAATAAAAAAATAAAGTGGTTTATACAAATTTATAATCAAATAAGTGTAAAATGTCATACCACAAAGTGAAAAATGTTTTTGATAACAATAATAAACTATTCTTATGTTAGGCTTTGAAAAAGTATTATTTTTTCATACAAAAAAGATGCTGTTTTAAAATTGTGACAATTACTTTTATTTTTTCAAAACTACTTATTATCAATTAACCGGGCCTATTTGGTTGAAGACAACGTGTTTTTATTTTTGTTTGAATTTTAAAAATTTCCATTAAAAAAAGATTTACCAAAAAGATAACAAAACCTTAAATGATATTTGGTGTACTGTCATTTTTAAATCCTTGAATAGGAGACAGTGAACTAAAATTCCCTTTAAACTTCACCCTACGTTTATTCAATTTTCCCAATTTGCATGCATATACAGCTTTAGGTGTAAGACTTTTGACATACCGTCAAATCACCTAAGCCCCGCAATTTCCGCTCAATTTGTATGACATAACCTAATAATGTGACATCCCCTAACTCGCATTAACTGGTAACTGGTTACGGGGAGAGCGAATCACTTAATAGCCATGTTGTTCTTACAATTCTCTACGAAGCCTGAGAAGTACGCGTTAAATTGTTGTATTCAATAGTTTTTTGAGTAGGTTTGTAAAAACATGCTCAATAATATTTTCAAATGCACAGATTTAATGGTTATAAAATAAAAAAAATCTACAAAGGCTTTGCCTATTCGTGGTGGGGTACATTAATAAAACTGTAAAACTCGAATTGAACTAAAAAAAATAACAAAAGAGTATGTATGTAAAAAATAACTATACTTCAGTCCCGTTTAACCAAATTTCTAGATCAACCGAATCACCGAAACACTTTGTGTATTCTTCACAGCTCTCAAATCATTGGTTGGTTCATATGAATCAGTGACGCCATTCAAAGTAGTGCGTTTTTACAATTGAATGCTCATATTTTTACAGCGAGCAAGAAAACATTTTTTGTATTTAATTTCCCGTCGGGTTGAAGTTCTTCATTGTCCTATCTTGTTGGTTTATTTCTAAGTGTTCTTTTAATTTTATTTTTTGCTTATTTATATCTCTTATTTCCTTAATTTCTGTAGGATTGCAATAAAAATGGTGTTCATTTTTTTAAAATGTATTATGTGCAAAAAAAATATTTACAATAACAGTTTGAACATCAAATTTGAAAAATAACAAAAAAAACAAAGTCTCAACAGAGACGAAGGAAATAACTTTGATCTCAATCTACAGAAGAATCATTTAGAAATTTAGATATCTAGGCATTTTTACGGCTTATAGCTTGTCATTGGCTAATTCAAGTGATTACTTTGCACATTAAGTAACCTTCGCGATTCTGCTAATTGTTTGTGATTTCTACATTTCCGCAATTTTTAGTAGTTTTAGTATTAGCACATAATATGTATAATAATCTAGTCAAAGCAGACGGGTTTTCACATTATTTGATATTTCCCCATAAGCGACATTTACTAACATTTGCTGAAGTTTTGCATAGCAATGTTTTTAATATGATTAATCGTTAATTTCAATTATTATATATCCATAATTTGATTATATTTATAACTACCGTTAGTTGTAATTGCGGACAGAGTTTTCTATGAATAACACATATAATAATAACAACGGGTAATCTATTTGATTAAATTTTGGGTTCCCTTTGCCAAGTGAGCTAATTTGCTTCAAGCAAAGTAATAAATATTTAGAAATAGTATCATTCTGGATTACCCAACTACTTTGTAAGAGCAATTTAGGATTGTTTAAGGGATAGAATTTAATTACTGAAATAATTATTCTAATAAAACTCGGTACTTACTTTAACCGTGTGGTTATTTTGCCCATATTATATGAGAATGAAGCGATGATTTAAGACATACATACATGTAAATATGGATGTAAAAATATGTATAAAAAAATACTATCGAGTTTTCTTGTTTAAACTGATTTTTATACACGCACAACACTATTATATGCCTAGCCTATGCTTAATTTATGCGTAGACTTCCATATTCCCTTCTTTGATATTTTATTCATCCCTTTTGTAATTTGTTAATACTATAATATGTTTTTGCGCTTTGGCGTTTTTATGATTGACCCATATATGAGGAGTTTATGGTTTTGTTCTAGTAGGTTCCACATAAATTGCTAAATATTTATCCGCGTTGATATCGTTCCGTAAAAATCGTCTCGTGAGAACGTGTTTAACTTTACGCTCGTTTTGGATAAATCTTCCGACTGAGTAAAAGATTTTACTTACAGTTTTATTATCATTTATTAATACAAAAGATACAATACATAAACTTAACTAAACTTAATATGATAGAAAATGGAAATACTTAAAAATAACTCAAGGAATCTAATTTGTAAAACGTAAAATAAATCAGTTAAGAAAAAGTATGAAATCGTCACAATTAAAATTAAATCAAGTTTTTGTCTAAAGAACGTGTCACTGAACACAGCCAAAACGCTTCTACCGTGTCCGTCGCTCGGACCTGGCGCGCGACGTCGCGTGTGACGTCTATAGTGTTGCCACAAGTTAACATAAGTTTTGTCCATTTTTTTAAATTTATTAATAAATTAGAAAAAAATATCATTTAATTAAAAGAAAATTTTCTGATCTACAAGATGATGTATTTGGTTTTATGTTACATTCATTATTTTATTTGATTAAAGCCTTCAAAATGGAACGTTAGGAAGACGAAAGTGAGCATTTTTGCCACCGATTTGCGTTCAATCGAGGGAATAAATGAGAAAACATAAAATAAGAATACATTGAATGCATTATTGACTAATTTGTTGTAATTTATGTTAACACTTAAACTAAGGGTAAAAGTTAAATAATTAAACTGTAATGGTTTTATGGTTTTCGAAAAAAGCATTCTGATTTGATACCGGCCTCGATAATTCTTTTTCATTATTTTACAGCAAAAATCTTATTTTTTGTTTTCACCTTTATTCCCTTGATTGAACGCGAATAGAAAATGTCGAAAATGCTCACTTTCGACTTCTTGAAATTCCGTTTTGAAGTCTAAGGTAACTTAAAGCCAATTTCTTGTAGAGATAAAAATTTCCTTCCAAATGACGTACATTTTTTACCATTTTTTTTTACTTTCGGTTCTTATTTTTAATTTTAATAAAAAACAGACTCTTCTTATGTTAACTACTAATATTTTCATTTTTGGACCATTTTTTCACTCTCCATTTTTTTATCCCAACTCAACACAAAGCTCTTGGTCTCATAGAGTTTTGGCTACATTATTTTTTTTTGTAGTAAATGAATAAATAAATAAATTTGGTGAACGCGCTTTTGTACATAGAAGCATGCCCTACGGCATGGAATGTTCTTCCAGCGTACAGTTCTATTGGTGCGAAACTGTGAGAGTGAAATGATGTTTCGATAGAAACGTAAAACCCACATGTTCTCTAAATCATTTGAATAAATTCGTAGCATGTGAAGACAAAATAAATTGTTTAACTTTAATTAAAAATTTAATTGTTGTTTATAAAATCACTGTTTTAAGCGCCCTTGAGGTTACAAAAATTACACTATATTATTACGTTATTCATATTTAATAATGTAGAGCCATCGCTATCCCATTCATTATTATTATTTTTTATTATTTATACCGCCTAAACGAATTCTAATACTTATAGTTATATAAAGAAACACAAGTTTAAGAAACTGAACAAAAATAACGTAAAACTGTTGTTTAGCAAAGACAACCAAGGGCAATAAAATTATGGTATACAGTATTTTTATAAAAATGATCAACATGCAAATCCATCTTCATTCCACACTGTGTTAATGGCAAAGAGATCTACAAAAAGACCTATCCCAAAGAATTTCAAGTTGTGTGACGAATTAATTAATCTACACATTCTGGACATTGGGGCATATAAACAAAAGTTGCTCTTAGAGCTTGTCCAGAAAGGCGATTTACGCGCGTATTTTTTAATTCACGCGATGCTTGTGGACGCGATGTAGCGACAAGCTCTTAGACAATTTGATAAATAGTAGATTTTGACTTCTGTTCATTTACAATAATAATTACCTTTACATTTTCTCGCCATTAACTCTGTGTTCGAGCGGACACAGCATATAATTTGGTTCGTGAAACTGAGAGAAAATTCTGGTTCGGGGTTTTTGCATCGATACTACTCATAAGTAAAAATCCTCAATATGGTAATCGAGTAGAGATAAGTCCGTCTCGTTCTATAGTGGTTGGCGTTAAAGAAAAAAGAATGACAATATTTCACACAAGCCTTCCATATAATAAGTCAATCTCACAGTTATAGGGGCAATGGAATCAGTAGAATTAAATTCTATTCAAATCGTGGTTTATGAAAATGAAATATAAAAAAATAGTTACTCGATTTTACACAAAAAAATATTTTTTAGTACCAGCGAAATCGATAGAAAGATCTTCAGTTTTCGGACATGTGGAGTTTGTGGAGGGAGTTTATTCACTGTAATATTTTACTGTCCCTGGACTGGTACCTGAAGCGTATGACTGATCACATCACTTTTTTTAAAATGATAATTGAGAAACGCTGCATTTACTTTTCTAATGAGGATGATGGTGCTTTTAGCATTTGAAATTTCAACCAACGATACGTAATAGCGCATCATCAATATATGTTTTAATTATATTACATATTAAAAGTCAACTTTTAATGTTGTTTCAGGTAAACCCCGCCCCAGAGTCACGTGGTACCTTGAGAATACCGTGATAGACGACTCTTTCGAGCAGCGAGCTGATGGTATCACAGTCAATAGTCTGACCTTCCCCTCCATCGGACGTCAGCACCTCTCCTCTCGGCTGATCTGCCAAGCCTCCAACACTAACCTGGCTCCGCCGACCTCCAAGGTCCTCATACTGGACATCAATTGTAAGTCAATCCGTATATTGCTCAAATTATTTATTTTTTCTAAGACCCATGCGTTTTGATAAAAGAAACTTAGATTTTTTTTAATATTTCCAAGTGTACTTTTTTAGTATTTATAAAATTAGGGTCATTTTAATTATTACTACCAAAAAGTTTCATAATGTATACTTCGATTTGGAAGTTGGAAGTTGAGTGAAATAGTTGTGTTCTTAATATATCAAACTCATATAAGTTACATTATTTAGCATAAAGAGTTACGAAGTAAATGCCAATTCAATTAATTATGCAATTAATAATGTTTAAAACTAATTCCTCTCCAAACATATAAAAGATTCAGATTTTTCGAAACCATCGGAATACAAAATTTTTTTTTAGAAAAGACTTCTTACAGTACTCCGTCGTAATATATATTTTAATGATACAAATATTCTAACTTTAACCATTGTTTTGGTATATTTTTAACTTTTTGTATTTATTGCGATTTAAACGAATCAATCTAATTTTTTTTCGATTTTCCTTATTTACCGTATTTTCACCTATATTCTAATATTTATCAATTATATCTCTCACACACTCTTTACGTCTCACTCTCGATTCTATAAGTTTTTTGGCAAGCGAGAGAGACATATTTACGCTTCACGCAGGCCAATAACAAACTTTTAAAATCATTTAATTTTTTTCTGATTTGAATTCTCTCCATTTTTCATGTGTAATGACACAGCACCGGATCGCAAAGATGTTTTTAGCATAGTAAGAGAAGAAGTAATCAATAAATTGCTGCTCAAATTCAGAAATTCCTTACAATTTCGATGACTCTAAAGTACCTTTATTAAGTTTAGCATCTACCCAAATAAATATTTTCCATTTACGCCTAAAAATATTTCAGATTGGTTAAATAATAATTAAGTCTATTTGTAACCATTACTAAAATTATATTGTATTATTTAGCCAGCCTCGTGGTGTAATGATCAGCGCGTTTGCCTACCATGCAAGAGGTCTCGGGTCGGATTCCCGACATGGTGGAGATGAAATATTTATTTAAAATAATGTTTTTACACTAGAATATTTCGTCATCCCTGTGCTGGTTGGTACCTGAAGCGTAAGACTCATCATGTAACAAAATAATCGAAATACGCTGCGATTATATTATAATATATAATACTTCATTTTTTTATAAAATTTCTTCCTGTATTAATTTCCTTTTGTTTACACCTCGATTCTCTAACTGCTCCAAAATTTTTTTAGTAATATTATAACAAACTGATGATGATAATGGGTAAACAGATGGAACAACTGAAAAAATATGGATGTTTAAATTTGTCAATTAAATATGGCTGGTTTAAGTGGCCATTTTGCACATTGTGTTATTTTCACCGTTTTGTCTGTGTTTAAACATTCACATTACTTCAACTCTTCCATCTGTTTACGTTTGTGAAGTTAAAAAGCTGAAACCTTTATCATATGCGTGAGATTTATCCAGTAGAACCATTTCACCTACTAGGCAAAGCCTGAAACAATTCAAGGAACTTCAGCCCTACGGGAAATTGGATACAAAAATGTTTTCTTGCGCGGAGTAAAAATTAGACCATTAAATTTTACATCAAAGTTTCTTGAAAATGTACGGAAAAAATAATAAAAACACACTACTTTGAATGACGTCGCTGGTTCATATGAACCTATGATCTGAGAGCTATGGAAGATTTCCGGTCTGCTTGTCGTTTCTGGACCAATGGGAAGAACTGAATGAAAATAAGCGGAAATGAACCTCTGACGTCATACGCGGAGTTATTACAGAAATACAAAACTTTGAAAAATTGTAGCGCTGATAATACGATTTACAAAAATTAAAAAAAAAACTTTTTGACTTAGTTTAACAGTATATCAACAAATAAAAAAATAAATAAAAAACCACTGAATTTCCTCATTTGTATGTTTAACAAATGCTGTTATCGAAAGCTTTCTCTGGTTCTAAAGATGTCATGCACTAGCCAATTAAACCATAATTAAATAAAAAAAATACTAATGGTTCTGGAGGCTCGTTTGGTCACAATTTCATTTCGTAACTTCGTTTTTTCGTCATATATCCATCTCACTCTAACCAAATCAAAATTGTATTTCGCTCTCGTTCCCTCCCATACGATACGAATAAATTAACGAAACGAATCGGGTTCAGAATAAGACCACCGGCTTTATTTCACGCATAGAATTTTAATTAAATGTTAAAAGTTTAGGTTATTTATTCAATATAACGCATACCTTTCATTACTGCGATCCATACTAACGTCCATTTAATGAAATCGGACGGCTCCATAATGTTCTTGGTATTTTATTAAATTACCTCATTGCGGCGAGAATTATTAATAAATAATTTCCGTACCCTTGGTAGGAGGGACCCCGATATCCTGCATAATAAATTCATGGAAATATTTGCAAGACAACGTGTAAAAGGTTTTCCGGTTTCGGACAGTTCACGCTGTCCCTGTATCGCAGAATGATCTTACTCACAGCCCAGAAGGGTTACCAATCACTTACTTTATTCAACTTACCGGTTTTCTGACATTTTTATATTCAAGAAGCTATATTTACTCGAATACTTCGGTATCATCATCATTCGAATTGGTACACCAATTGCCGCGTATCTTGATCATTATTTTTTTTGTTATAAGAAGGATGAGTCTTTTTCAGGTACAAGTCCAAGGGCTATGAAATATTCTTGTTTAAAAATATCCTTATAGATAAATATTCCGCATCAACCATGTTGAGCATCAAACCCGAGACCTTTTACATGGTAGGCAAATGCGCTGACTATTGAATCACGAGGCCGATCTTAGTATAGAAAATATAAAACTATCTGAAGAAAAAAAAGCGTAAGGTAAGATAATGAGTCTTACGTTTCAGGTACCAGTCCAAGGACTATAAAATATTATTGGGTAAAAATACCCTTATAGATAAATATTCCACATCAACCATGTCGAGCATCGAACCCGAGATCTCTTGCATGGTAGGCAAATGCGCTGACCATTGAACCACGAGGCTGATTTTGGTAGAAAATAAAAAACTATCTGAAGATAAAAAGGCGTTAATATTCTTAGTTTTTAAAAGGACTTTCAAATGCGTATAGTGATTTTTTGGGTCACAATAGGAACATATCACGTGCTATGAATATATGAAATGGATTTTGATCAATTAATTGTATTTTAAAAATCAATATGGATATTGTGGAAAAATGTTTTTATACATAAATGTAAAAAAGAAATTCAATAAAAATATGTTGCTAGAAAAACGCGACGTGTTTGGCCTTGGTTGTTGTGACGTCAAAATTTGCGATAATTTTCTGAACGAATTTCAATGACCAGAAACAAAAAAACACGAATCGTGACGTATTAGGGGCGTGGTCGATAAATTAACCGTTTTTGCGGGAATTCAAAATTACAAATTTAAAAATATTTTTTATGCTTTTAATTTCTTAGACCTTTATTATTTTCAAAATGTAAAAAAACGTGATATCTCCCAATTCCGTTGCCGTGGGTTTTCAGCATTATTTTTATATTGGACAGTATTGTAACTTGTCATTATAGATATACGCACTACACAGGGTTTGCAACCTAAAAAAATATTCAACAAACCGGTTCTTGGTTGTGTTTATACTTAAAAAGCTATTCGGAACCTGTTTGCTTAAGAAAATGTAAATAACATAAACTTGACAGGTAAAACTTAGTTTTTAAAGAATTTACATCTACAATTAAGGCAGCGATCGCAATGAATAAATAAAGTGGTTTTTAATTTTTTTATTTGTCAATAGACTATTTAACTAAGCCAAAACTTGAAAAATATGCATATTTATATTGTATAATAACAGCCATGGTTTTTTTTAATTTTGTAATTTTGTAATTTTGAAATTACTCTGCCTGTAACGTCACGAATTGTATTCAGTAAGTTGTTTGAAAGTATAACACCATAGAGAAATCAGGCGAGAGTGTAAATCTGAGTCAAGTATAATTGATAAGATTATAAAGGGTCTCAGAGATGGTTTGGCCATGTATAACAAATGGACGACAAAAGACTGGTAGAACAAGTATACATGGTGAAAATGAACAGTAACGAGAGATAAGGACGACCAAGGAAGACGTGGGATGATCAGATAAACCAAAAGCTTAAGTCTGGTCATGTCAAAGCTGACAGAACCGAAGGGCATGTATGACAAGATGTATGATTGTGGAAGAAGCTAGAAATGAATGCCAAGATAGACGTGTGTGGTGGTCTATTCTCTCTGCCTACCTCTACGGAAACGGCGTGATGGGAGTAGTAGTAAAAGTAACACCATAGCGTTAAAATACAGTAAACTTTGAAAAAAATTGCTACCCGGAAACCGGAACTCTATCACAACACATAACGATGATGTAATTGATTGGTTGATTCACTAAAACGTGTGACGTAGTTTTTTTTTTTAAAGAAAAAATAATATTTGCGTTCTTATGGTTTACCCAATAATTAATTTTGAGGGCCATTTTCAACGAGTTGTAAATAACTCACTATTAGAAAATGGGAATCAAGTTGGGGTAGAGTGGAATTCGAACCACAGACCTTTGGTCCGTGAGTCCGAGACACTAGCCATAGAACCACAACCCAATTTTTAAGTCAAAAGTGGTTCGTTTTTATTAAAGCCGATTTTTTTATTTTTTTCATAAATTTTGAGAAACGTTGCAATACAATTAAATGCTTTAGGTTTTATATCCAGTTTCTTGTGGCACTAAACTTTTTCATTAGATAAATTATTATTTCTATGTTATGTTTACAATCCAACCGATTTCCGATTATTTTTATACGTACAAAAGCTAGGCCTAACTAAGAAAATATACCATATCTTTAGAAACCAAGTTTAAAGGGTACTTAGAATCAACTAAATCATAAATGATACCTCTCATATTTCCGTTGAGTAATAATAATGTTTCAATCCGATTCCTTTGTTTCCATAAAAAATATTGTTACAATTTATTTTCCCATTTTATTTATTTTTATAATTTTTAAGCGGCTAATAATTTTTTTTCCGTTTTGAACTGGTTTGCAGACCCTAACGACTAACACTCTTTGTTCTTTCTATGGTTTTAAAATTAGGCAGTTGGTACCGCTGTAATGACAGACTAGCACGTGTCTCTAGCATCCCGCCAAGGGAAAACATGACAAAACGCCTAACTACATAACTTTGTCGGCGGGTAAACTGCACGCGCGGAATACAAAGCGAATGAAAAATCCTAAATGGATGAAGAGTAATGGTCTTAGATGTGGTTTTGCAATTCGTCCCCCCCATGTGGACCAGACGGCATGACGTGATATGTTTACAGTGTTACATTAAGTAATTACCCTTTTATTTTTTTATGGTCTCGTAATTTTTTTTTTCTCCGTATAAATTTGGGAAGGGGTGCGAATGGGCTTTAACTGAATTGTTAATTTTGTCGTTCTGGTGATTTATTAAATACAAACACTCAGTTAATTTTCAAATGAGAAATGAGGAACATTTTGAAAAGGATAAAAAAAATCGGAAGAATGCAACTGTTTAATATCAAACAGGTTTCAAATTAGTTTATTTGGGGGTGTAAACGTCATCCATTCTTAATATGGTTATGATTAATTACGGCTAGATTCCTCATATAATGTTTATCTTTTTTTTTCAGTGAAACCCGTTTCTGTCACCATACTTACCAAAGAAAAACAAGTCTCCGCAGAGAAAAGATATGAAGTGGAGTGCAGAACAACTGGATCTAGACCAGAAGCAGTAGTTTCTTGGTGGAAAGGAAGTAGGCAGATCAAAAGGATTGCCAAAAATGTAAGTCGTGTGTGTATTTGGTGGTAAATCGAATAAGTTCATAATCAAATCATTCATTTTGTTTCATAAGAGTAAAATAATCATTATTCTAATACTTTGTGCATATAACCAACTGGAAACACATAAGAATTTATCTAGATTTTGACGCTTCTATTTTAATTAATCTTTTGGAAAGTACCTACTATGGAAATTTAATTATATTCATCTATATGTACTCGATGTGTTTTTATTTCACAAACCATTTATTTCACAAACCAATTTGCTCATATCTGCCTTTTGAATCAGCACTGCGTCTGGAATGTTTACCTTTACACTAGATGATTGTGATTTCCGAGATACATTTGTTGATTAATGAACTGCTAAAGATATATACATAAAAGTTGTATGTACTCGTTAATATAAAATATATACATAGGAATTAAACAGTATCTTTCACTTTAAAAAAACATTCACGTGGCTGATACTGCTACATTTTTCCCTTTTCAGTTCTCGGAAGCCAACAACCAAACTCTCAGCGTTCTAACATTTGTACCTATGATAGATGATGATGCTAAATACCTTACCTGTCGAGCTGAGAACCCTTCCATACCTGACTCGGCGCTGGAGGACAAATGGAGACTGAACGTGCACTGTAAGTAGCTTTTTTTAATTAACTGTTTAATTTACAAAACAATATGTTGAAAATATTTATAAATAAGCATCAAAAACAAAATCACACAGCATAATAACAAATACAGCTGACAGTTTTGGGCAAATAGTGGTGTTCATCAGGCTCCTACCTTAGGCCGATTCTATTATTTTTATTTTCTTACGACGTTTGCTTGGAGTTAGAAGATGTAAGCTCTGTTATTTGCAGAACTAAAATATAAATTCGAACTAGGATTTTTATTTACTTATGAGATTGTTTTATGATTGTGATAAACTGTTTATGAAGATAAACTGTTACTGAAGATTAAGCTGTTAGATTTCATGTACATGTATGTTTTTATAGTTTTGACATTATCATTTCCTGATTCAGACTTTTTGCTAAGTAGGTTACTGAATTAGATTCACCGAATGCATCGTTGTGTATTATCTTTGTCTGATGAAAAATATAGTTTTAATTTTTTAAAAAAACAGAACCCTGGAAAAGCGCTTTTGAATCCATGGCTACTCTCTGGTAGAAATCCTAAATAATGAAATTGAGTGGAGCTATAAATCGATTTCGTTATGTAATAGTTGGCGCATTTGCTTACCGAGGTCTTAGGTTCGATTTCTGGCAAAGTGGGCGTGAAATATTGGTGTTAAAAGTGGTTCTGCATTGCAATATTTTCATATTCCTGGACCTGCGCCTGAAGTATAAGACTGATCACTGTATCTTCTACGTGACTAAAATTATCGAGATACGCTGCACTTGGAGTGCTAATGCAGTGCCCTATGCATCACTGTTGCGGCTAGGGATGACAAAATGCACCTTGACTATTTTCTTCCTGAAAGTCTCACTATGCAGTCCAGTAATTTGGATTCAAGGATTTTTAGAGATTAATTGAATAATTGTTTAATAACAAATGTATATGACTATATGTAAGTTTTGCTCAGCAGCACATAGTCAACTGAAATATAAAATACGGATATGCAATCCGTATTACCTATTTCAATTACTCTTTAAGCTTTAAGAGAATCAGAAAAATATTTCAAACATCAATAATTGAAAATTGAAAATTAAAAAATTTTATTACAGGAGATAATACACTCAATCCTCTGCTTCATATTTTCTCTGCCAGATCAATAATGTACCTATTATTGTCAGAGACGCCCCTTCTTTTTTCACATTTTTGTCTCGATTGAAATTTTACTCCCGAAATATTTCATTTTTCACTTTCTCCTTCTTCTTTCCTCCCCACTTTCACTTCCTCATCTCTTCATAGTTATAGTGTATAAAAATAGATATAAAAAAAATGTGCTTGTTTTGTTTTATAATAAAATTAAAAAATTCTAATAAACTCACAATGTGTTCATATATAGAAAAATTTAATAAATAGGTATTTAAACATAATTGTTCTGTTACTCTCTCACAAATGCCTCCGATATTGTGCAAAATACAACTGCACGGACTGATTATGCTTAAATCAAACCTACAAAATTGAGATTCCGTCGTCCAGTTTTTCTCACCCCAAAAGTGGACAGATTTCTTTTTTTATTTATTTTGAGAAACAGTATCAAAATGACTTTTTTTGTGTCGATGTAGCTTTTCCCATTTTCAAAATTATTTATCATATTTGTATATTGTACATGTACATCCAAAGACAGCAGATAAAACTAGGCGCCTTTATGGATTTTTAGATGGTCCAGACTGACCTAAAAAAGAAAGTTATTAAAAAAAATACATATATAAAGACTCGCAAATGACAAATATCTATAGTGTGTAAAAAAAACCACTGGTGTAGTGCCAAAATCCAGAGGAAAAATAAAATATGAGAATACATTTGTGTGAAAAAAAGTCAAACTGCGTTCCCTTTTAAAGCAATATTTTTATTAGAGTTCACAGTACTTAGTCGACCGTTTATTTTGTTATTTTCGTATTCACTCTCCTTTCAACTTATTTTCTATGTTTTAATCTGTTTTTTTTTCTTTACAATATACATTTTTTTTATTTTTTTTTTTTATTTATTAATAAAACATATAAGACATGAATATCATGATATTATATTCCCAGGAGTTGTACGAGAAAACTCATTTGGGACGGTACATAAAAAAAATAGTACATTTCTTGTAACAATACATAGTATACATTTAAACAATAAAAATTTAAACAAATTTTAACAATTTATGAACTTAATATTAAAAAAGGAAAGAAAACATTTAAACAATCTGTGAACTTAATATTAAAGAAGAAAATAAAAACATTCAAACAATCTGTGAACTTAATATTAAAAAAGAAAAGAAAAACATTTAAACATTCTGTGAAATTAATATTAAAAAAGAAAATAAAAACATTTAAACATTCTGTGAACATAATATTAAAAAAAGAAAAGAAAAACATATAAACCTACAACACAATATATAGACTATTCACAGAAACTGAGCTAAAAACTATCACTTTCAAAAAGATTCAAGAAATAGGTCTTCATTTCTGGTCTTTGAGATATACCACTCCACATTTCATTTTTAAGGTCATCAGGCAGGTTTTAGAGGTTAAACAGAGTATTAAAAAAAACAAAGGATAATTACATAGCAATGAAATACATATTAATGGTAAAAATAGTAAACAAAAAATCTCACAAAGGCATGGCCTGTTTGTGGGTGTACAAGCAAATGTTAATTAATTTTTGCTCCTCTAATAAATAGACAGTTATAATATTTTTGTGTAACACAAGACAGAAAATAAAATATTTTGTAAAAGATTTCATGATATTTTTTTTTATAGTAATTCATCCATTAAAATTAATCCATTTTAAAACTTCTCATAATTTCACAGAAATTATTGTTGAGAAAAATATACCGGTGCCCTCCAAGAAATTTTCCCAGAGCATGAATTATGTCATACCCAAAACCCGTATGACTTTTGCTCAGAGACATCTCTCATTTATCGCACCAAGAGTGTTCAATATTTTGGAAAAACGTATTAAGCTCTCAAAGACAAAAACTATTTTCAAGAAAGGAGTTAAGGACTGGATTTTCCTTGGTGGAAGGGATTTGAGTGGGAAACTCCTTGATGATTTTCAGAATGCTTGAATTTACTGTTTACCAAATTGATGTGCCATATATACGTTTTAAATTATTTTTTTTAAATGTTTCTAATCCAATATTTGTGGTGATATACTCATGTGTCTGTCATATAATTGCTCGTCCCATCTCAACACAAGACTTTTAGTCCAATAGAGTTGGGACTAATGTCGCAAGTAATGTATGTAAATAAATAAATAAATTAAAAAAGGAAATAAAAGATATAAAAAACATAAAAATATTCCTTATGATTAAAAAGCAAGACATAGAAAAAAGATTTCATATCTTTAGTTTAAATCCAGGATAAGGCATATTTTTTAAAAGAAGGAAAAAATTTTAAGTTATGAAGAACATACCTCCTAGATACACAAATGAGGTAAGCTACGAGATATTTGTTTCTTATAAAATAGATTGGCAGATTTTTTTCTCACTCCACTGATTGCAAAAAATACCTGCAAAATTACCCATTTGATTTGAATGTTGCCCAAATATGATATAATATTACGGGTGTTTGCAAGCAACCGTTATTGAGAATGGAAATTCCGCTTCCCCTTCTTGACATAGCTTGAAAGAGGATTCCACATTCTACAACAATGTTGCATGTTCCACTTCAGTTGAATTCTTTATGTGTTCACTCTGTATGGCATGTTAAAACACAATCGTAATACTAAACACATAGGTCATGGTGCTTTAGGTTACATGTCTGGCCGATTGTAAATGTCAGCGTGTTGTGACAAAAATACAGTATCGAATGTTTTTAAATTGCAATGATTTCCTAAGAAGCGGACAATCGGGCTGAACCACAGATCAAATGTATGCACTCCAAGGCCTCAATTATGAATGTTTTTATCATCTGTACTTATCGAGACGGTATACTTAACTTCTGTACCATTGAACCTCGATATGTTCTACCTATTTGTCATATCGACATCATATAATCGAAACAAACCGCGTTCCTGACTTGATTAACATTGCAATAGTTAGTCTAGGCTTAGTAATAGGCTTCTGTGATAGATATTGCTCACTTCAAAGCTATTATAAAATCCAATAAATCTCAATTCAAGCAAAAAATGTTCGCTTGAACATGATTTATATGACTTTTGACAATAATTGCAATGACGGTATGCTTAGCGATCGTCTGAATTTATCTGCTGAGCGATTACAAGGCCGACTCTCGATAAGTTCTCCCCGAAAGATAGTAAAACAGAGAAAAAAAGTATAAAAACTAAATTTATTTTTTTACATTGGCAACTTTCTAACATAATAATATGGCAGAATCTAGCCACATTATTTGTGCATCTAGGCGGTCATTTTCAAAACTTACAGTTATGTCAGAATTTAATTCGACTTCAAAATTTACTTATTTCTATCTCATATTTTTAATAGGCTTTCAAAAAAATGCAAACCTCGGAATGATTAAATTAATCGTAATTAAAGGAAAAATTTCTCGGTGGAACAAAATTTTCGTCACTTTTAATGCGTAGATAAACATATCGAGGGGTTCTAGACCTGTCGATACAAACCGTATCAAGCGGTAGCGTATCTTAATAATCGATTTTATCTACGAACTCAATTGACATAGCTTCAGTATGAGGTCATAGTTAAAGATAAAATTCTCGGAGATGGCTTCTGGATTTGGGTCCCGAGAACTGCCTTGAGATAGTTACCCCACCAAAACAGTAGTCTATTTGAACTTGGAATTATTGTTGCATATCTGCTATTTATAATGTATGTTTATATCCATAGAGTGTTATTTATTATTTACTAGAAAGTTTTTGAAATTTGTCAATTTTTGTAATAATCCGCCTGAGACGTCACAAATTCTCTACGATGAGTTCTGTTGATTGGTGTATTGGCTTCCAGTAAACCGGAAATCTACACTCTTCTATCATTGGATGATTTACAAGAATTCGTGACGTTTTTTAAATTAGTACATTTTTATTATTTGTTTCGTTCGTTTACGTGAAATTTCGCGGTAATATTAAATGCTTTAATTTTTACCGGGTGTAATAAAACATTTTTATAACTAATTTTCCATATCTCTCAACTTCCTCATTGTAACGTATTTGGATCATTTTCGTTACACTGAAGAGAAGGTAATTAGAAATCGTTCTTATGCGTTAAAACGATATATTAATCAATATTTTAAGTTTACCCATCCAGAAATAGAATGTAAGACTACACGTATTATTATTTGTTTTTTTATTTAGTTTCAATATATATTTCTTTGCAATTATTGAGACACAAGTTCCTACTCCATGGAGCTAAAGTCCTGTGTCGAGTGGAACGAATAATCTACATATTTAAAAAATAAAGTACTATAATAATAAAATACAAAACGAGTTTGTTTATAAAACATAAATAAATACAAGAAAAATCTAGGATTTAAATTTGTGAAGTCTTTATTCAGAATTTAAATGAAAATAAAGCCATTACCAAGTGAATTTTTAATATCGCAAGAATGAATAGTTGCAAATTGCTTAAATTTTGTTCATAATACGAAATTCAATTCAACCTAATGGGTATAAAAATTTTCTTTCGAGAAAGCCGTTCAAGCGTCCGATTTTTAATCATATCTCCTTTGATCATTTTAAACATCACCAACAGAGAGAGCTTTCATTTCTTTCTAATTTGCTTTTTAAATATCAGACCCACCTAAAACCCCGACACACGATCAGAAATAATAATTATTATTATAAGTTCTACTGTTCTTCTAAGAGAACTATGCACTGTAGATATTATACAGTATGAACATACCAGCAACGAATTCACCATATTAGCGATTATGCGCAAACTAATCATTATATTTGACTATCGATAGTAATATTTTATATTTAACAAATCACAACAGGGATGAAGAACGTTTTTTAAAAGAAATATGGAAGTCTAGGAATTTACAGGGCTTGTGACCTGTCATTAGGCTTGTTTTAGTAGCCACTTTACACACTGGTAACATTCAACATTTTGCCAATGTTTTTATTTTATTTTATTTTATTTGGGAAACCAACAGTTCTACATACATATTTATAGTAAACAAACAGATATAGTCTATAAACTAAGAATCAATAAAAGATTTGCACAAAGTATACAAAGTTAGTAAAGAAAATATATTACAAATTGTATAAATACGTATAAGTTTATACATAAAAAAACGTTATTTTTATGTACTTGTATATATTTTTCAATGATCGAAGTTTTTTTTTTTTAAAGAACAGTAAGTTATTGTAAATTGGGCGGGATTACGACCAGGATGCTTGAAGATAGGATAAGTTTGAACATCCATATTTCTTCAATTCTTTTATCTGCTGATTGAAGTTTATTTATTTTTTGAATTTACATTTACTGCTAAGAATATATTTCGTAAGAATATATATACCAATTCGTCTGCCACACTCATTAACCCAATTCTGGTGGCGATAAGGTATGTTAGTTCATTAGCTTGTTAATAAACCGAAAGAAACTAGTCCAATCGGGACAACCAGAACAGAAAATAAAAAATTGTAAAAATATTTTTAAAAAACGCGTATCTTTTGTAAGCAAAGAAAGTTAAAAAAAAAAATTATTTAACCGTTCATTGAAGCTAAAAAAATTGTTGTGCAATTTGCGGATCTAAAAAGAAGCCACAAGACCTTTAAAATCGATCCGGGTAAGTGGGTGGTTCAATGTTTCAGTGTTGATTTTAGTGAAGTTTAAGAGCTTAAACCATTATTGTTGTGAAGAGATTCATGTTGTTGCGTGTGTAATGCAAGCCATGAGCATTAGTATTTTTTTATTTTTTTATTTTTGCTTTCCTGTGTATTTATAGGGATACAAAATATTTCTTTTTTTTCGTTTCAATTTAAAATGGTATACTTTAAAAAATAACCAATAGTATAATGATTCAGTACAGCACACAAATGAAGTCCGGCCAAATTGCTTTTCAGCTAACAGATGAACGAAATGGTGAATACAAATGGCAGGGTTTAGTTTGCTGGCTGCACGACCGCTACCATTTACATAGGGGCTGCACTTATGTACATAAAGAGTGTTCCATGACCAAACTACAATGCTGTGAAAGGATTATGATCAAAAAAATCTCAGTTTATATTTTCTTTGCGCCACAACGGGCCAGTTGGCTGGGAACTCCGGGGTTTGAGAAAAATCACATTTTGAATTTTGTGTTCTCACTGGAAATCGAACCCAAAACCTTACCCACTACAGCTCGGAGACCACCGCACCGTGGTTCTGATTATTTACCCAAATATTCAAATTTTCACATCGTTTCTTAAAATTCGTGAATAACCACTGCTGGAAAAACGGGAGTCAAGTCGTTGTAAAGTGGGAATAAAATCTCGCACTTTAGATTCGTGAGTCCACAACAATACCGCGAAACCACAATCCGACATTTTTTTAAAACAAAATCAAACATTATTACTTTTCTTTTAATAATAAATTTTCATACAGATCTACTCTTACACATCTAGTAAATGTTATCACTGTAACTCTCCAAAAAAAGAGACTAACTTTTGTGCTTGGAGAGTGACTTACACTGTTGTAGTTGTTTATTTATAAGAGTTTATATAATTTTAAATATACGAGTACATGAGAAAAAAATAAAAACGTGGGATATACAAAGCAAAAAACAATAATACATTCATACTAATTAAAAAATTAATGCTGTTTTTCACGTGTTCAAAAAAATTAGGGATAGTAAAATGTTGCAGCGAACCCACCTTTAAAATAAAAAAATATTTTGACCCTGCCAGTAATCAACCCCGAAACCTCAAGTATATTTGGCGATCGTGCCACTACGAGGCCCCCACTCTATTTATTTTTCAGGATTTGTCCATCGAGTTGAAAACACTCATCCAGGATTCTGTTTTTTTTTCTCGCAAAAAACTGTCTTCGCCATCTGCCCAGATACAGACAAAAAAATCTTTAACCAAATAAATTATTTCCTGGCAAAAAAAAAAGTGGTTTTTTAAAGACAGTTATTTTTTTAAAGATTACGCTGAGAAATATTATTCTCTGATACATCCTTTATATACGGTTGTACACTATTTTACAGGTCGACGATACACTATGTTAGTGCTGTCCATATCCGTTATTTGGAATATATTTGTGGGGTTCATAGTTAAATGATCGGTGACACATACATGCAATCATTTTACCTGAAATAAAGACCAACACCACATATTCTACAAGACTAACAGTATCGCACTTAAAACATTAGTCTACATAAGAGCAACGTCCTGCAGTAAATTAACGCCATGGAGACATGGAGAATAAAATTTTATTGTTATTAGTGTCTTTGCGAACAGGCGGATATATCTCGAACCTGCAGCTCAATCACAAATAACTATCGACGAGCTAATAAGCGACGTGATAACAATTTCTCACCATGGTTGTTTATCGTATTCGCGATCACAATGAAACATCCGTGAACATTTACGTTTCGCTACGTATAATCCTGCTACGCAATCACATATTTGAATTTCACCGGTGTAAATATAAAAAATATTCCAAAACTGCTATTTATATTTATTTATTTATGATTTATCATGCTATTTATTGCATTTAGCTGACGGTTGGCAAGCCAAAAGTCAAGAAAAGCAATCGCCATGGTAATTGTAATTTAATTTTTACATTTTTGTATTAGATACTCCTTACTATTTTGCAAATGCAATATATTGTATTTTTTTTATTATAAACGCCGATTTTTCGCCAATAAACTGTATTTATTTACGAGGAAAACAAAAACAAACCGACGCGACCGTTGACTTAGAAATTACACACGCGTTGATTTATGACTGCGATAATTTAAACATGTTCATTATTGTTTGTTGTGATCACTCAAATGCTTAGCATGTTTTTAAGCGTGTCGATAGTTATTCGTGATTGAGCTACTGGTATATATAGAAAAATCAGTAACAGGTTGCATACAAAACACTTTCCAACCTACTCACTTGTGTATTCTATTATCAACACATATAAATAAATGAGAAACGTATCTAAACAAACTCGACACTGGCTAGAACATCTCAGAAGAGGGGTGAAAAGGTTATTAGTTGATCTTAGCGTTTACGCAGGTAACAAACTGAATGGTTCAGTTGTAAGTATAATATGTTAATATTAGATTATCATAATCGATTATTCGCAGCACTAGTTTACTGTATATTATGAACGTATAGTATACTCTACGGCAACTCTTGGTCAGATAATCAAAATTTGTTGGCACCTGTTTGTAAGTGTTTTGTGAAATCGTCGAAACCGGAGCCAGCAACGGTATAAGCTGTATTTACGTTCATAGATTGCGTATGTTATGATTTTGTATTTTGTTCGGCTTAGGATCGCAAATTTCTGTGAAATCAATGTTTTGCTTTTTTGCGAAATGGCAATACATTAAAACCCCAACTATCCGGATCAATGAGAGTTCAGATAAACGGTGTTCTACTATAATAGTTCTAGCTTGTTTCAACACCAGTTGAATTTAAAAAGTAATTCTTTTGACAACAGAGAAAGAGAACATTTTCTTAAAGGGATTTTTGAACTCTAGACATTTAAATAGCTTATTCCTTTTTTTAACTTTTACATCTCTGTTATAACAAACATACCTAACTATTTTTATATGCCTTCTAGCAGGGGCGAACCGTGTATAGAAGCGATTATGCACAGCTTACCATTATATTTGTCTAACCATAATTATGTTTTATTGTAACTTTATTTACAGAAAAACAAATAAATAATTACCACTTATTTTAAATCATTTCGACCGTTTGTATTTTTATCCTAATATAAATATACATTTTAATAAGCGCGCCCAGCGCCTGCGGTGAGCCAAGAAACTAGCCGATTATTCCAGCTTATTTTTTCATACAAATAAGTATACTATATTTTAAATGTATTAACCCCAGTGCGGGCTTTTTCTCCTAGATTAAACTTGCAGATTACACAAAAGATTTTCGATTTGGAAAACAGTATTTCAATCATTTTTTTTAGGACTATATTTCTTTGAGATGGTATTTTTGACATAAGGCCATATTCACTTTCATGCGTCATAATATTGCAGGACATATAGCGCTCCACGCGGCCATTTTTAGCACTAGTAATTACTAGAACAATGCGGCCAGTTGACATTTCAATTGAATACCTAATATCGACTGAATTCATAGTGGCATATTTTATTTATTTTTTAATAAATTATATATAAAAGTAATGGATAATATATCTTTATAATATAATATATCACGAAGTTACATAGTTTGAGTTGATTTCTTGGATGAGAGTTGTTGTTTCACACAGAACCACAGAAAAATATCAATTTACAGTATTTATTACCTAAATTATATTATGTACCTCCTATGTAGGTACATATATATGTTTTTTTTTTATAGCTTACCTGTAAATAAAATCACCATTCGCTACTGCCTTCTAGTGGCCTTGTGGCATAGTCATTTTTAATCTGTTCAACTCATCGTTAGAACTTCCTGTTTCGATTACCTGAAAAGTTGTTTTTGTAAAAATGCATCATGGATTACTTTTCATAAACATATGCATGTAATAAAATAAAACGAATTATTTTATTTGCATTATCAGCATCACGTGCACAAAATATTAAACTTACAATAAGTATTTTCAAGGATGATTTTTTAGGCCAGCCAAATTTTTTTAAATCTATTGTATTTTTATATAAATGGTCAAAATTGATTACTTTACTTATTACGCAGTAGAAGAGTATTTAAAGTTGCCTGTTATAATTTATATCCTCAATATTTAACACTAGAGTACCCGCACTTAAAATAATTTGGATGGAAATACCATCCTTATTATAGTGGTAGAATACCATCATTATAATAGTTGTAGAATAAGGATTATAGTAATAGGATACCATCATTATTATAGTTGTAGAATAAGGATTATAGTGGTAGAAAACCATCATTATAATAGTTGTAGAATAAGGATTATAGTAGTAGGATACCATCATTATTATAGTTGTAGAATAAGGATTATAATAGTAGAATACCATCTTTTTTAGAATGTGGTATTATAGTATGGTATTTCCATCCAAATTATACCACTTTACTTAGGCCTATCCTCACGCCAAGTTTATGAGTAAGGCCCATTATTTTTGGATTTATGAGAGATCAACCAACCTTATAAATAAAATTACAAAAAAGTAAATATAGAAATAATTTGTTTTATAACGTTGAGTACAGGTTGTTTAATTATTTATTTAAACACTTTATATACATGTACAGTTTACATACATATACACAAGGTCGGCATATTGCCTTAAGGCAATTTTTTCCTACCAACCCAAACCGTTCAATTTGAGAAAATCAGTGGTATATGAACATATTGTTGGTTCATTAACAATGTCATCATAAACAAATTGATGAACATATATATTACTCGTGGTGTAATATTCAGAGAGTTTGCCTACCATGCAAGTGGTCTTGGGTTCGATTCCCGACATGGCCGATGTGAAATATTTATTTACAAGGGTGTTTTCACACCGGAATATTTCCAAGTCTATGGACTGGTACCCGAAGCGTAAGACTGATCATCTTGCCTTCATGTAACAAAAATGATAACTATGTACCGTTAGGTGCGGAACGAGAATGATGCTGATGATGATTTTTTAAGAAATAAAAATTGATTAAATATCTACACTGTACTATAAAGGGAGGAGGAGGTAAGTTGAGTTTGTCCTATTTTTTGTAGACAAGGACTGGATTCATCAAAATATTGTTGATAAATTCACCTGGTCCATGAAGAAGTATAGAAATTGAAAAAATAAAATTTTTAGGCGTTGCCTAGTATGTAGGTGAGATAATTCAATTATATGAATCCCACCCGCATAAATAAAAATTTCAGCTCTTTAACTTTACAAACATTAACAGATGAAAGAATTGAAGGAATATGTGTTTAAATATGGGCAGAATGGTAAATGTTACACAGTGTGTAAAGTGGCCACTTAAACCAGCCTTTGACAGGTCATAAACCCTGTAAATGGTTAGTAGCAATGTTGACCAAAAAGTGAATGTTAAAAATATACTCGTATATTATTTCACATTACTTCGTTTTTGTGCAACTGGCCTTAACTTAATATTTCTGGTTCAACGAGTTCTTTCGATGTGCGTCTTAGAATGAAAATGTAAATAAAATGGATTCGCGGAATAAGTAAATCTTACATTAGTAAATACATTTCGGAAGAAGAGATAAGTTGCTTCCTGAGATATGGGAGTCTCAAAAAATCCCCCGGTACAAAAACGGAACACTTTCAAGTGATTTATATACTACCTACGGTGGAGGTCGGACAGGTGGGTGCAACTTTCGTTTTGGGATGAATTAAAATTATTTCAAATCAAATTTAAATAAAAGGCGTAGTATCATCATCGAATTTTTCTATCCTCAGGTAAAGGTTGTCTGAGTCTTTTGCTTAGTTTTGTCTGGTAGTTTATTGTAAAATTTCAGTCCATGGTTTATTAGTCTCGACTGTCCTTGTCTCGTTTTAGAAAGTTGTATATGATATTTTTCTGATATTCTCGTATTGGGTCCATATTTACTACAAATTTTTCAAGTTTTAGTTCTCCGTTTACAATTACATCAGTGGCTAATTTATGAATAAATTTTAAGGATTCGAGTTTAGTACAGTTACATTTAATTATTTAGTTAGTTTAAAAAGTTATTTTTGGTAAAACTAAAGTAATATTGACTGACATTCAATTCATTTTTGAAAATCGCATTCATGAACAAAGTGCACTCCTGTTGGTGAGAAAAGCTGAATATGACATTTGCAAAAAGAATAATATATTTGAAAATGAATTATTTTGTGTTTTGGAATTCAGCCATAAACAGGTACCTACTTCATTTCAATATTTGAATTATTATAATTTTTGTTTAGGAATTCAATCATAAACAAGTAGGTACCTACTTACCAATGAAAAGTCTATTTTAAAGGTAATAGCAAGGCAAGACAACGTTCGGGCAGGACAACGTCTGTCGGCTCCGCTAATTATATATATTGTTACCTGGAAAAAAAGATTTTCCTTAACTTTTTCCATATCAAATATGAAAGAAAGTTAGTATCGCATTTTTCACACATCCCTCGTTGTTCTACGATCTCGACAATTTATTCTCAAAACTCAAAATATGATATTTTGAGTTTTGGTTTGATGCCAGGATTCACACCCATATTGGAGTTCTGGCATTATACAAAATCCTAAAATAATCGTCATAAAATATTATGTTTTATATTACGCATAGAAAATATGATACATATTTTCTATGCGTAATATATAATGCGTAATAAATAAGTTTGGTTATAATATTTCATGTTTATGACTCCTGTCAGTTGGCAATCTGCGTAAAAATAAACAAAATATCACGCGATGAAATAAAATACAACTTATTAGATACTAACGCAGTAAATAATAACGACACATATTTTGATATATTTCTCACATAAGGAACGCTTCTATAACTTCAATTTGTACAGGATGTTTTACTTTAAATTTTAAAAATAATTATTTGATAAACAATTATTCATAAAGAACGTCGTTGAGCCGATAATATCCACTCGCACGCATTTATTTATGGAATGAAATAATTTATTAAATCCCTTTTTATTTTCATTCCTTCCTAAGACTAATCCTTATTTTAGCTCTATATATTTTTCGTTTCGTTCTTTTTTTATATCGTTTTAATATATCTGTGATTTAAACTGTTATTTTATTGTTTCATTGATTACTTTAATTAAGTAAATTATTAAAACAATCATATTTTTGTACTATATATTCTTTTAATTTTAATGAAATCATTATTTTTTATACTGGTTTATGGTTCTTACTTCATAATGATTTGCATTATATTAGCTTTATAAGTTTTAAATGTTATTTCTTTAGTAATGTAATAATAATTATCAAAGTATTTCATGTTGTTTTTTGTATTTCGACTGTTTTTTTATTTATTTTTATATTGTATCATGACGTGTAATTATAAATAATTTCAATTTACTTTATATTATGTCAATTATTATGGCTTAACACGGGCACAGCCTTAAAAGCCATAATATATTCGTTAATATGTATATAAATGATATTTGAAATGAAAAAATAAATAAATACATATTTCAAGGATGAAGTTGTCGCTGTTTTTGTTCGACTTCTCTCGGCTTCAATTTGTGCGACCCAATAGGGAAATATCACTTTTTTTTAAAACATTTTTAAGTAAAAAGGGTCTATGAAATACTGTCCAGTAAAAAAAATATTTTTTGCTACTTATTAGTACCATAAAAATATTTTTAAATTTGTAATTTTGAATTCCCGCAAAAGCGGTCATTGCATTGGCCACACCCCTAACACGTCACGATTCGTGTTATTTTAAACTCTTTTGCAAACCATTCGAATTTTTTCAGAACATCGTCGCAAATTTCGACGTCACAAGTATCGACGCCAAACATGTCGCGTTTTTCTAGTGGCATTTTTTTATTTATATTTTTAAAGTTATATATGAAAACATTTTTCCACAATATTCCTTTTGATTTTAAAAATACAATGAATTTTTCTAAATCCATTTTATATATTTTTATCGGTATTCGTAGTACGTGATATTTCCCTATTTTTTGCTTTTGAATCCTTCCTCATGGTTTCAATGCTTAGCAACCGTCGGGCGATCAACTTCTAATGATTCTGCAAGTTCATTGTGGGTCTGACACGGGTATTCATGGAGTAATGCTTCCAATTCTTTGTCTTTAAACTTTATTGGTGCGCCAGAACATTATTTATCTTTAACATGAAAATTATTATTTTTAAAGCGTCAAAACCAATCTCCGCATGCTGTTTCCGGTAGAGCATAGTGACTGTCTCCACAAGAATTTTACATGCTTTTTGCAAAAAAAATGCGTTTATGGATGAGTAAAACTGATAGAAAGACCCACGCTCTTTAAAACGGTTTCGGCTATGTAGAGGAATGTTCTTTCACTGTTGACTTTTGTGTAGTAAAAGAGCTGAAACAGTAAAATTTATCTGGCTAAAAAAAAACCTATGTTGCAACAACTTTCGATCCTAATTACCCCTATGGAAATTCTGTGGTCTTGTCCCTTTACCCCTCGCTATGATTATCGAGCGGAGCTTCTCGCTACTATCTATGGCCCTGTTATAGGTTCTGTTAGATATCAGATCTGGTGACTTCCAAAAAGAATTTCGAGGCCTTTTAAAAGTTTTGTAATAATTTCGGCGAATTGATCACGTTCAATTAATTTAATCCCAGTCAGTGAAGAATTTACTTCCCTTTTTTTTCAATCCAACGAAGTTCATATTATGTACTACTGAATAGCTTTCTTTTAGCACAAAAATGCTAAGGCTACCAGATTACAGAGAGTTCCTTCGGGCATCTTTTCTCGATTGGCAACGAGCAATTTTTCCGTGTATGTGGGTACCACCAAGGAGACTTATGTCCTCAGATGCGGTGTGCTGTATGTGGGGGGCAAGCTGCAACCCCTTAGGGAAAATCCAGCATGTCTACAAACATTTAGACCATATTAAATGAAATTATTTTTCAATGCATTTTTCTGTAATATGACCATAAAACGGGATATATATAAGATATGCATTATCATACTATTTCGGTTGGACGTTATCTGGCAAGGGTTGCGGTAAAACAGTCATGCAGAATCATCCTGTACCCTGTCGGAAAATAAAAGGTTTGTGTTCGTAGCAAGAGATGTCACCGCTGTCTACGGAATAGCCATTCCACTATTTCAAACTCCGGAAGCGAATAAAAAGAACAATTTAATGAATTAAACCCGCTTGTTGTACAACAAAACATATTGGTTTCTGTGTTGCAAAAATTTGTATGGCAAATTACCTACAAGTTTTATATGCCTCGTTGTTTTTTGTAACAAAAAAGAAATAAGTAAATGAACACAGTATTTCGATATGCCGGAAGTAAAAAAATAGCAAATGTTTGCCGTTTTTATTGACAAAGTTAATTACATTATTTTTTAGGATTTTTACCTGAGAGGGGCCATCGATTGGAAAACATTCGTTCAATATAAGAAAAAAATTACATATGTAATATACCGTATAAGCCTGGATATAACGCGATGTTTTTACTCAAAATGTTTTTTCTAAAAAAACGCTAGAGATGGTTTTGGTTATTTAAAAAATTTATGAAACTGGTTCGTAAAACGGTGCCAGTAAGAAAATGAACGATTATGTATATTTTTTGTGATGCCGTGTAAGTTGGATTCGTTACGATGTTTCAGCTACCATTGCAGGAGCCATCTTTAGAGTAAACTGAGTGTTTAGTAGAAAAAAATATGTCTTTATGTACTTACTAGTAATTTACTGCTAATAGCCTACTGCCGACTTGCAACACGATACAAATCTATGATAATTATTAATACGAAATAGGTGTAAAATTGTGGCCAAAGTGATAAAGAAGAACGATAGCTATCTTTTTCGCTCACACACAAAACAGTAATGACGCGTAGGTATCAGTTTGAATATTGACAAGCTAGAACTTGACGCCGCGTGCCGGCTCATGTTATTTGGTAATTATAACCATGGAAAATGGAATTAGTTGCAATCATAATTATTTTCGAATAAAGGTTTGTTTTTTTACATGTTTGTTATTTATGTAATCTATTTGTAAGTTTTCTCTTAAAATTATAATGGAAAATATCTTATGTCATTTTCATGTGATGCTGCCGATTTCTGTAAATAAACAGATATTTTTATTTGTCCCTAAAAACGAACATTCCTTAAAATACATATGGATGTTTATATTTATTTGTATACACACTTAAAGAATATTAATAAGTTTCAATCAAAAATTTGTATTAATTTTTAATTTTTGTTTATTCAGAAAAACAACAGCAATACAAAAAAATATACACAACATTATAAAAAAACATAAAATAAAGCCAAATCAGTTTTCCACATTAAAAAAATTTATAAAAATCCAGTTCAGTTAGATATAATTCATAGAAGTGCATGTGTGCCAGTTTTTTTTGTGTGAGGATGCGTGTGTAAAAAAGTGGAGTGTGGTTTTGGTAAGTATGTGAATATGTGTGTGATTGTATATGGGTGTGAGGGTAGGTTTAGGTACAGGGTAAGTGTGTGTTTGATATGATTGAATAGAAACAACTTAAATTTATAATGTAAAATATTTTTTTTTCATATAAAGAAACATAATTTTTTTCTTAAAAATTTTGGTTTTAAAATTGAGTTTACTGCGGTTTAATATGTCTATGTTATTGAAAAATAAATTTTAATTACGCGTCAAGCGAATCAGAGGATACAGAAATGTCTGTTTGGAGGGACAGAAAAAAACCCGTAATAAAAAATATAACAAGTCTTTTAACATGCGCTGTGAACTTTATTGATAAAAAAAGGGGGAGATCAAACTTAATATAGGTATGTGATTAATTCGTTTTTAAATTGTACAAAAAAAAAAATTAATTAAATCATAATCTCCTTGTTTATTTGCTACTCGTAGCATATAGCAATTTTTCATTCATTCATCAAATTTATGTCGATGTTTGTCACCAATCGATCAAATCGAATCATTGATTCATCAAATTTATGACAACTTTTGTCTTAAATCGCAAAAATGGCGAAAATAGATGAAAAGTTTCTTGAAAAATTCGTAGAAATTTGTTCACGAATTTTGTTTTTCGGAAAAATGTGTTTTGTATTGCTCTTTTATTTCCTTATTCCCAGAGTACAGACTTGATTTATTTATGAGCAAATCAAAACTTTGTAATGAAAGCAGAGCTGATTTTGCCGGATCGAAAAGGCGAACGGAATTTTAAATTACACGCGGAAATGTTTGTTATATTATAATTGGTAAGTTTTTATAGATTTTTTTATTTATTGGACTATCATAAGCAAAATCACAACTATTAAAATCGTGTAAGCTTTATAATGTAAATATGGCACCAAATATCTTTAATCCGAGTCATTTTAAAAATAACATTTCGTTATCCAAGTGACTTCCTCTTCAAAGAATTCGGAGTACTGAATATTGTTCAACAGTATATATTGAGAACGGTAGTGGTTACACACATAAATAGAGACATTTACCCAAGCGTCAACCACAACCATAATATAAGATACTCTAATAGGGATCTGATACTAAGTGAAGGGGTCAACACTGTTCTGGCATCGAGACAACACTAATACGTAGGCAAAAAGGTCCATAACCTTTTGCCAGAATTGTGGAAAGACGGGAGTGTTGTCAAGTTACGGAAGGTGTTGCTCGCTCTTTCGTGACATTGGTCGTAGGGAGTCAGAAAAGTTGATGCATGCTACGGATTGGAGAACCTTACCGGATGTCAAAAATAAAATATAAAAAATAAGGAAAAAATTTAAAAAAATATATTTATAGATGACAACCATGAAGTTTCGCATAAATAAATTGTCTATGTTTTTATGAATGTATGTATGTGTATGCGCATGGGTGTATGTACGTGTGTGTGTATATACATGTGTATATATGTGTATATATATATATATATCGGCGGCCTCCGTGGTGTAGTGGTCAAGAAGCTTGACTCACAGACGGAAGGTTCCGGGTTCGATTCCCGGTGAGAACACAAAAATTAAATGTGATTTTTCTCAAGCCTGGGTGTTCTGTGATGTAATTCACCACTGTAATTGGGCCTCCTGGCCTGTTGTGGTGCAAAAAAATAAAAAATAAAAAATAATAAAATAAAATAAAATATATATATATATATATATATATATATATATATATATATATGTGTATGTTTGTATGTATATGAATCAAAATGTGTATCCGAATAAGTTTATATTTGGTTTGTCTGTGCTCTATATTAATTTGTTAACTATTATAATATATTAAAATGTAATTGCCTAGCTTGGAACGGGGTATGTACCCTTGTTAGCTGGGCAAAGTGAACATGGAATTGTATTTTGATAAAGAGTGTGAATAAACAAATAAATAACTTGCCATTAATTACATTTAATAAATTTATCAATTTAATGCTATGTACCGAACAAACTCTTGGTTTACTTTAAGTAATGTTTTTTTACTTATACCTACCGGAGATGGGTCCGATTTGACCGATTGCAAATGATCGATTATGTGAATGGTATTTGTATACACCATTTTCTTTCACTTGACCACACGTATTTTTATGATTCAGAACATATTGTGATGAAAAGATAACATTATAAAACCCACAAAAATGCCTAAAAGGCGACATTAAAAACTGGGTCTAATTTGACCCAACACCACCACGTACGTATTTTTTTGAGTCAGCGTGCTTTAAGAGTTAATGATTATCGAACTCAACCTACAATGAACTAACAAACCGTTACTTTTTTTTCTCGTAGGGGTAGGCAGACAGGATATAACGAATTTGACTAAAAGACAACGAAAAAAATAACAGTTTTAAAACACAGAGAAATAATCATTTTATTACAACATTTGCAATGAATTTTGTATTGTCACCGATTATATGTTATTAAAACACGTATTGCTTTATTTTTGGTGCCATATGCACCATAAAAGTAGATTTATAAATATAAATTGAAAATATCTACTGTTGTTGTTTTTTATTATTTAAATGACTGGCTTAGTATCTTAAATAAGTAAATTATATATTTATTTTTTTGCACCACAACAGGCCAGGAAATAAGGAAGTTCAGTGGTGTTTTTATTATAGTCTATTAAACTAAGCCAAATATATTTTTTTCAATTTTTATATATCGTATTACCAGCGCTATGATTTTTTAAAGTTTAGTATTTCTGGAATAACTCCGCGTGTGACGTCAGAGGTTCTTTTCCGGTTATTCTCGATCAGTTCTTTACATTGGTCCATCCACGAAAAGCAAGCCGGAAGTCTTCCATAACTGTCATATTAAAGTTTGATTCATATAAACCAGTGACGTCGTTCAAAGTAGTTCGTTTTTATCAAAATGTTTTTTTTATTATTTCTTTCGTACATTTTCACGAAACTGCCTCATAATTTAATACTCCAATTTTTTCCGCACACAAGAAAACATTTATTGTATCCAATTTCCCGTAGGGCTAAAGTTCTTCATTACAATGGTGAATTACAACACAGAACACCCGGCTTGTAAAAGACACTTTCAATCAATAAATAAAGATAACTGTCTTTAAAAATATTACGTACAAATTACTTACAAAAACAGTCATTGTTTCTTAGAATAATGTGAAAAATTGTTTGTGAATTAAATGTATAGCAGAGAAATATACAGTATGATAAGTATTGATACATTTGTAAAAGAAGAATATAAGTTTGTTTAGATCATTTTCTGTAATTAACCATCAAAACAACGCAACTTTGCACAAAGATTTCCGGTTTATTTACCGTCAACGGACTATGTTTACTAACGTCGTAATTTCAGAAATACAACACTTTAAAATATCATACCGCCTCAGAGTAATAATGCGTCAACCTGCAGAGAAGCCCTATCACTATGTTTCATAGAACACAAGCGATGTTGGTTAGCAACAAATTGGCCGCCATTTTGTTTTGTTTGACAACATACGCCTAACGGTTCTATCGGATGCTTTTATCGCTGTGCTTGGTTTTGTTTGTAAATAATTTTATTATATTTACGTTATAATAAATAAAAATCGACAATGGTGAATTGCAGTATGTTTGGTTACAACAGTAGGAGCGTCAAATATGTTAAAGAATTAAGTTTTCACAGGTAATTGATTTAGAATATTTTCCTAAGATTTACATTGATTTTTGGCATTGATTGTCCCGACACGTGTATTATATAATTTAATTCAGATACCATTTTTTCTCAATTTAGGTGATAAATTTGTGAATTAAAGTATGTTTACTGTTGACAATGACAGTTGATTACGGGCAATATGTCGGGGCCGCACTAGGCATCCATATAAAGTTTGAGTCTTTATCGAGTAGAGGTTGATTCAAATTTTACTCGAAAATAGCAACGTTAGCCTTGAAATCGCATCTTAAATGACGTGTCCGAATTTCAGGTCGCTACGACTCGCCTTTTCGGAGATGTGACGGACAAACAAACAAACTCAACATTTTGGTTCCGTGGAGTTGGAATTTATGTCTCAAAAAATGTAACATAAGTGTATTTTGAATGAAATTATTGAAAAAATAAACACACACGTGTATTTTCAGTTTTATAAAATAAATATAGGCGAAATATGGACAAATTAATTGGAATAACCCTGCAATAATAAATACATAGGTATATATTTAAAAGTATTTACAATGCAAATTAATATCAATTTGGCGATTCTCGACCTGAGTACGGCCTATTGTTTTGCTGCGAACTGTAGCTAACTTAATACCCAATGGTCATAGAATGGTTTTCCTTCGTTTGGGCTCCTCTATAGCTTGGTGCATTATTACTCTGAGTATACCGCTGATTATTACGATACATAAAAACTTTTTGGTTTAGTAGAATAGTCTATAACAAGTAAAAAAAAATTGAAAAATACTGAACTATAACATTATGAAAATTAGAAATTGAAAACATCAAGTTAATATTACAAATGAACATAGTTTATCGTTTTAGATTCGGATATCAAAGGAGAGGAAAAACAATTAATTGTCCATTATGATCCCCGAACTTTAAGTCTTTCTCTCTCCTATACATTTAGTGTTCACAACTTCGAGATATACCTCAGCTACATCTCTCAAGAGAACTGAACCGTTTATCAGGGAGAATAGTTTATATATAATTTATAGGGAAGGAAGCTCGTTCTCTACCTCCCCTTAATTCAGATGTCACCAGGCGAGAGAGTAGGGGAAGAAATTATTCATCACCAATCAACCTAATCGGTGGCTTTGTTTGGTAAAATGGCACTATTACTTAATTCACATCAAAGTGCACAGTTGTTAGCATACTAGTTTCGTACAAAAGTAATTTGTAAGGAGCCGAAAACAAGAGCAAATACGCGTTCGTTATGCGTACCCAAAAGAGTTCAAGTTGATTCCAAACAAAAATATTAAACAAATTATTCATAGATAGCGTTTTTATAATTTTTTATTGAAAAATGCAATTTTTACGTTTTTTGACAATGAAAATTTTACAAAACTTGGTTTGCGGAACTTTATACTTTGTTGATTGTTATGGTATTTGCTACAATCAATAAAGTTTAAAATAAAAGTAAAGTTTTCCGCAAACCAAGTTTTGTAAAATTTCCATTCAAAATAAACGTAAAAAAATCATTTTTCAATAAAAAATTATATAAGATCTATGAATAATTAGTTTCATATTTTCAACAATACTTTGAGTTTGTCCAAATTTTGTAGGGTTGATAAATCCACCTGGTGCATGAAGAAGTAAAGAAATTATAAAAATAACATTTTCAGGCGTTGCCTAGTATGTAGGTGAAATAATTCAATTAGATGAATCTCACCCGCATAATAGAGGTTTCAGCTCTTTAACTTCACAAACATCAACAGATGAAAGAATTAAAGGAATATAGATGTTTTTATATGGGCAGAATGGTAAATGTTACACAGTGGGTAAAGTGGCCACTTAAACCAGCCATTGACAGGTCATAAGCCCTGTCGATGCCTAGACTTCAATATTACCTTCTCTTAAATGTTCTTCATCTCTGTTGTACATGTTTTCATAATTTCGTTTAGAATCACCTCAACCGTTTAAAATACATGACTTTTCTTTGGTCATGTCGAGAGCCGTTTTCTTTTTGTTTTTTGTTTGAGTTTTTTATATTTATTTATGTATTTGGGAAACAACTAATTCATCGTCATTATTTGTCATCTCCCTTGTTGGAGGATATAGCGTCCTAAAAGAGTCTTCAGATATCTATGTACTGCCAGCTCCTGTCCATCAGGTTTGTGTCTGTTCGTAGTTCTGACGAACTGCCAACGAACAGTCAGCAGTAGACGTCCAGGACGTCGAGAATAAAATAGGCAAGCGTGTTAAGGCTCCCAGGAGGCATCCGCAGTATATGGCCCAGACAACCATGTCGCCTCCGCTTAGTGACAGTTGTCACCGGAGTTTTACCGCGTCCATTTTCTTTTTTCTTCGTTACTTACAAAATCAAACCACCGCACACCGAAGATTCATCATGTATAAATATTTAAAACTCAGTATTTTGCTGTTTTGGGCCCTAGTGAGGTGCCACGATTCGCATCCGTAGAGGATAATAGGTGTTATGCTGTTATGTTTTCACTTAGAAAATATTCAATCTTTTACTTTACATAATTTTGTGCAATATTTTTAAGTAGCTATGGGAAAAACTCACTAAAACGAAACATGGAAATGCGCGTTAGCAAGAAAAAGGATCTTTCGCATAAACGATCGCGACCACCTTCGTTCGGTTGAAT
The DNA here is from genome assembly GCF_059751315.1 of Micrasema longulum. NCBI lineage: Eukaryota > Metazoa > Arthropoda > Insecta > Trichoptera > Brachycentridae > Micrasema > Micrasema longulum. The sequence continues at coordinate 50,140 of NW_028278346.1, forward strand.
TCTTGCGTAGTAAAGGCTCAGTGCCTTTACGTTTTATGGTGATTAGTGATTACCTTGTGATAGAGGTGTCGTTATTGCCACACGTATCGATTATTAATGTCGTTAATAGTTTATTTTTAGTTTAATAACTTATTGATTGGAAATATCAAATAATTCACAGCCCACTAGAATAACATCAATAATGTACTAATCATTATTGCCTCACTAAATAAGTGTTTAACAAAATAAATATATTATATATAACATATGAGACACTCCTGTCTAGTTTAAAGGATTTTTGAAAATATTTCTTTTTTTTTTCTTAATAACATAATATACTTGTAAAACATAAAAATAATAAGAAAAAATCCCACATACGCATAGCCTTGATTTTATGATTTTAAGATTTTAACAGTTTTACGTTACAGCACGTACGCAATAAAAATACACAGTATAAATATTTTATATAAGAAACAAAAAATAAACTTAATAGAACAAATTAAAACTCAATGTTTCCCAAAAAACAGTATCTCTAATAAATTCTTGTATTTTTTTTAAGAAGACTTTACTCTAGAAACGGTGAACGATCTATAGTGAGGGTTGAATATATTTTTCCATTTTTTAAAAACTTATATGGACGGCATTTGAGCGGGTAGTAAAATGTAATTGTAGCAATATTAATATTATTGGTAATTTCTGTGTTAAGAAAAAATGTGATACCACCATGGGAGGTATGTTTGGAAGGTTCTGTATGCATACCTCGGTAGATAAAAGATGATTTCGTTTTGTTGATAAATATAAAAAGTATGGTCTTGTGTTTTTACTGAATTCGGTAAAATACGAAATTAACTACAAAAAAACAATTTTTTTTGCCATACAAGAAGTCGAGACAAAGAAGTATCTGGTATTGATTGATTTGGTGTTTATTTTGTAGAACTCCATATTTAAACTTATAATTAGAAATCAAACACTGATTTGAGTCTACTGAACACTTTATTTTATTTTTACAAATATAAACATATAAAAATAAAAACTTCGTGACAATTGTTTCGCCTTATTAGGGCATTTTCAAACGAATGTGAAGATTATTTGGATTGAATGTCCTTATATAGTTATATAATTCAAGGTGTGTTCAGTGTAAGTGTAAGTGTTCAGTAGACTCAAATCAGTGTTTGATTTCTAATTATAAGTATCGGGTAGTTAGTAATTATTAGTAAATGGTTTGTTATTATTATTTTAGTGGAATATCATCAGCATCTCGGATTTTCGGAACAGGTTAATCATTACATTTTCTCAGAAGTATATTTCCATTTCTTGTCTATATGAACTTATAACCATATTCTTTTGTGGCTTTGGCGAGCCAGAGCAGTTTTTTATTTCCTGGATTTAGTTTATAATTTATGGTATGTATATTTGTTCCTTAGATTCACTGTATTTCAAGTCCTTGGTAGTTATATATCCTTTGTTTTTGTTTTATTGAAGACTTTTTTTCTTTGTCTCTTGAGGTAAATGGAGTTCTTACATTTTATTTTTACCGATTGAAATAGTAATCGACGATATTATTTTTTATCATGTCTCCAAGATCTAAATTTATAAATAATCGTTCTATCAGGAATTTCCTATTTTTTCAGTTGGACTCACTTGAATTTCAACAGAGTTATTAAGAGCGATTTGTTCGATTTGCGATCTGATTAAGACGAAGTTTAACATTTTTATTTTCTTTTTGTATTTCCTTTAATTATTTTGTTTCTAAATTTCAAAATCAACAATTTTCTTTGAAAAAAAATCTTATGATTTGCTGAAAGATTCGAAGGTTTCTATCGCTATCGTTTTTTTTATTTCTTCGTACCCATCCGCGATTCTATTAATTTCTATTTGTAGCACTGTTATCAAATTTGAAATGTCTACGGTCGTTTGAGATGTAGTTGGTGACAGCGTGTGAGTTCAGATTTTTTTCATTTCTGGTCACATGTTTGTGAAGTTAAAGAGCTGAAACCTTTATTTATGCGGGTGAGATTCATCCAATTGAATTATTTCACCTACATACTAGGCATCAACTAACATCAACAGATGAAAGAATTGAAGGAATATAGATGTTCAAATATAAGCAGAATGGTGAATGTTACACAATGTGTAAAGTGGCCACTTCAACTAGCCATTGGCAGGTCATAAGCCCTGTAGATGCCTAGACTTCTTTATTACCTGCTCTTAAATGTTCTTCATGTCTGTTGTAATATGTTAATATAAACAGATCCCCAGGGAGTTGAATCCAGTTCTTGTCTACAAAAATTTGGACAAACTCAAAATATTGTTGATAACTTTAAAAATAAAATAGGATATAATTCATTAGTTTAGTATACATTGATTAAGAAGTATGTGTAGCTTTGGAATCGGTCAGTAGAAAAAATAAAATTTGTGGTTAAAAACAAAGTTGTATTACATCTATTTTGTATTTGCTATTATTTAATGTTTTAGAAAACAACATATTATGTAAGTATTTATAGTTTTCTTCTTCTTTTTAAGCCTTATTTTCTCCACTGCTGGATAAAGGCCTCTTCCAAACGTCTCCATTCCTTCCTCACCCGCTTTTATCATCAATGTTTTACCGGAAATAAAGGCGATGTCATCGACCCATCTTTTCTGTGGTCTTTCAACACTTCTTTTGTTTGCCCATGGTCTCCATTTAATAATTCTGGGTGTCCACCTGCCATCGTTTTGCCTCGCCAAGTGTCCTACCCACTGCCAATTAAATTTTTCTTCACGATTCATGAAATTCACGACGTTACTTTATTTCTCATTCTATCTTTTAGACATACACCAAACATCTGTCTTTCCATGGATGGTTGCGTGCATTTCAATTTCTAGCTAGTATTTATAGTGAAATGTCATTAGGTTTTTATTTATTACAAAATTCTCTCATTTTTTTATTTAAATAATCTGTTTTTACTATTTCAACTGTCTAGTAATATATTAGTATGTATATATAAACATTTTCACGTTTTTCATATGTTTGCAATGTAAGAATAAAATTTCATCAGTCACAACTATTCATTTTAAAATTCAGTAAAAGCATTTTAAATGTAAATACACATTGATTTAAAATTTCAAAACTTTTGATATAACCGTACGATTATAAATCCGCCATCCGAAACACCTCCCGAAAAATAATTCTTCAAAAATATAACGAGTCGAATAATTTGATCCGCTGCCATCAAAACGAAATAAAATATCTCGCAAATAATCCTCCTTTTTCGATTCGTATATAAAACAAACGCCGGTACAATTTAAACAACCTATTTCCATTAATTCAAAGCCTACGCCTACCCTTGGCTGGACGGTCGTACTAGAGCAGCGTCGCTTTACCCAGTAATTACATCAGCAAACCTCATTAAGAGAATTTTAATTCTTCCCTTCATCCCCCGACGCTGTGAGTAAAGCCTACATCCCTTAGAACCTTTTCTCTAACGTTTGTTAGCTATACTATGGGTACACTACCTTCACCCGGAAACTGGCTGTGAAATGAGAAAAAACGAACCTACCCATTAAGTCACTCTAATAAGCGCCCAATAACACAATTCGGGGTATGATTACCCTTAATTAGTATTGTTCAAAGGCAACAAAATATAGAATTAATGATTTTATTTAATAGATGATTCGTTATATTTTCTGAAAGAAATATTTGCATTTTTTTTGTATTTTTACTTGGTAATATATATTATCATGTTGAATAATAGGAAACAAGTAATTATAGAACGGTATACAATTCTCAGACCTCCTGAAGCTCAATCACAAATAACTGTCGACGTGCTTAAAAACATGCTAAGCATTTGAGCGATCACAATAAACAATAATAAATATGCTTAAGTTATCGCAGTCATAAGTCAACCCGTGAGTAATCTCCAAGTCAACGCTCGTGTCGGCTTGTTTTTTGTTTTCCTCGTAAATAAATACAGTTAACTGGCGAAAAATCGGTGTTTACTATAAAAAATAATACAACATATTGTATTTGAAAATAGTAAGGAGTATCTAATACAAAAAAGTGAAAATTAAATTACAATAACTGTGGCGACTGCTTTTCTTGACATTTGGCTTGCCAACCGCCGGCTACATGCAATGAATAGCATGATAAATAATAAATTAAACAATGAAAATAGTAGTTTTGGAATATTTTCCATATTTACAACGGTGAAATTCAAATATGTGATTGCACAGCAGAATAATACGTCGCGAAACGTAAATATTTTCACATTTAATATAAGGTGTTCATGGATGTTTCATTGTGATCGCGAATACGATAAACAACCATGGTAAGACATTGTTATCACGTCGCTTATTACCACGTCGATAGTTATTTGTGATTGAGGTACTGGGCCGCAATTACAAACGCTATCTTCGTCAGTAAATATTAAGACGGAGTCGGCTCTATCTGCACCTCGATACGTGCTCTGAGATAGACAGGAAAAAATATTATTATTATATTTATTTTATATTATGGCAATATTTTTGTCAAACCTTAAAGGTCATGTAATCTTATGCATGTGTTCTTATTACTCCCAAGTTTTAAAACCAAGCGTATATATGCCGCTATATGTGCAATAACACATGCAATTAACCCGCCGATGAACAATTTACAATATATACAAAAAGTAAAATAAATCAATATGGCAGTATTTAGCCACATTATCTCTGCATCTAGCCATTCGGTTTTAACACTGACAGTTATGTCGAAATTCGATTCGATTTCAAAAATTTCTCTCAAACAAAAAATATTTCTCTTTCGTATTTAAAATAGGCTTTTAAAAAAAAGTGGCCACCTCAGAACGATTTAAAATTTATAATAAATCGTAACAAAAGCAAATATTGCAGGGTGCAACATAATTTTTGTCACATTTAATGAGTAGATACGTGTACCGTGGGGTATTTTTGCCCTCGATACATACCGATATACGTACCTCAAAACTTGAAGATATAGAGTCAGTAGTGTATCTTCGTGATCGCTCGGGAGAATTTATTTTGAACAATGTTTGAGTATATCCAAACACTTCCAGACTGGCTGAATTCCCTCCTTAGGGAGTTATTCATATTTAAAAGTCTGCAAGCATTTGGACATACTCAAACATTGTTGAATTACTACCTGGTAAAAGAAGAAGTATAAAAATTGGAAAATTGTTTTCAGGCGTTGCCTAGTGGGTGATCCGGTTCAGCCGGATGAATCTCACCCACGTGATAAAAGTTTCAACTCTTTTACTTCTCAAAAGTCAACAGTTGGAAAAGTTGAGGAAATGTGTATGTTGAAACATGGGCAGAATGCTGAATGTTACACGGTGTGCATAGGGGCTACTTAAATCAACCAATGACAGGTCATAAGCCTTGTAAATGCCTAGACGTCCATATTCCGTTCTCAAAAATATTTTCCCTCGCTTTTGAAATAAATTTGAATTTATTTTTAACTATGATACCATCATGGTAAAGTTATGACGTCTCTGATTGTAATAGCGGCCCTGATCTAGAGACTATGACTCTACCACGGGACTACAATTCGTCTTAATTTAAAATTTAAAAAACGTTTGTATAGTTCGTATTGATAAAGATATAAAAATAAAAATGTGAAAAGTATAATTTTAGTTACACCATAATCGATTGATATTGAGAACATATTCGCATCCAAAATTTAATATAAATATAGAACGTTTAAATTAGGTACGTTTAATAGTTCGATTCCAATTGATTTTTTTGCAAATACTGATTAATGAATGATTTTAATCAATGCTTCAAATATTTTCATTAAATCTTTTAAAATTTCGTGCATTTTACATACTATTTAAAGGCAGTATTTATCAACAAAATGTTCACATATTGTAATGCATAATTTATTATTAATTTGAATAATTTGATACACAAAAATATTATAACTGTACGGAAATAATATATTTGTAATAAGTTAGGTACAAAGGATTGTAATCCAAATGACTAAATTAGCTTATTCGTATAATATAGTTTATGTAAATACAATGCGTATATCCATTTCAAAACGCATTCAATCAAAATACTTCAATAAAATCTCACCTAAGTAAATATCAACTCGAGGTAATAGCACTGTGGAATAATACAACAAAGATTTTTGTAAAATGGTTTTTATGTTTATACGATTTTTATAAATTCTTAAACACAGTTCTGAATAAATTCTTTGAAAGTTTCTTATAAATATAAAAACACCAAAATCGCCTTATTCCTATTCAATCTACGTCTATCAATCCGAGAATTTCAGACATTCCTTCCAAGGATATCAGATTCTCCATACTAGGAACTGCGGTGGTCAATTGTTCGGCGGAAGAATTCGTTTATAAAACCTCTGAATGAGGAAATACATCCTTTATCCAATCTTGACTTGTATTTTTTGTCACAGAACATAAAGTTTAATGGGAAAGCTTTTTTCGTCGGTCAATATTGAGAAGGATTTCTGACTTTTTCTGCGAACATTGGTTTTTATTCGATTGCGAAATAGCGCCACCAGATGTCACTAGGTACCTTACTGAAGTCCTTCATCCCCTCCTTTTTCTGCCCCGCTCGAGTTTATGGAGCGTGTAAAAATATTTGAAATTATAATTTTTGACTTATTTCGAGGTCTGGCTTTCTCTTGGTCTTTTATGATTTTTTTACCTCTGACTTAGGTGCCTTTCTTAAATATTTGAATACGGCGGTTGGGGCCCATTCTTTAATGATAAAAACGTGTTTTATAGACCTTGAATGCTGTTCAAAACACTTTGAAAAAACGATAAAATAATGGTGCGGTTGTCAGCTAAAAGAATAGAGAAATTATTTTCAAACCTCCACCACAATTTTGTGAAATGATAATTATAATTTTAATCATTAGTATTTAAAATACGTTTAATTATTATTATCACTTTAAATTAGTTTTTTTATTTTTTTATTTTAGCGTTTTTGAAGTATATTTGTTTCCTTGTATTATATATTCACCAACAACATTACCTTTCACATTTACAATATAATTTGAGATGACACGTAATTAGAATTTACACGTAATATCGGCGGCCTCCGTGGTGTAGTGGTCAAGACGCTTGACTCACGCACGGAAGGTTCCGGGTTCGATTCCCGGTGAGAACACAAAAATTAAAATTTGATTTTTCTCAAGCCTGGGTGCTCTGTGATGTAATTCACCACTGTAATTAGGCCTCCTGGCCTGTTGTGGTGCAAAAAAAATAAAATATGTAAAACAACTTTTAATAAATATTTGTATATAACCATTTACCGAAGGATACTTAGGCTACTGGGCTTGGAGGGCGAGAACTATTAACGGGGGCCCGTCACAATAGATCTTCACAGGTCGCAGTGACGTCAGGAGCTTGCATAGCACTGACCCCCACCTCTAAGAATAATGGACATTACATTTTCGCGAAAAAGCATAAAATAAATAATGAAGTTTTACATAAACACTTTAAAAGTCCTTCAAAGGTAGTCATTTATACTAAGCATTACTTGACAATATTCCTCTTTATAAAGTACGAAAAGCCTTATTTGAATATTCGTATGTCTCGGTAATGTTAATTGTTTGTTTTTCGCTTCATCATTACGGAAATTGAAACCTCCTGTAAGGTTTTTAATTTGGTCCTAATAGTTTGGCTTTGTACTTTCTTTTTTCTGTTTATGCCCTTTGATACTTTTTTCATTTCCGTTGTATCCGAAATAACAGTCCTATCCAAATATTTGTCAAATAATAATAAGTCTTTGTAGACTTTGTAAAAATTGTGTTTTCAGTTGTGCGCCGGGAACTGTTTTGTTTTTCAACGTGGTCCTGTTGGAGAATATAATTGAACTTAGTTAGGCAGAAAGCAGCCAGCCATAGAAAAGTGAAACTGAGATAATAGCACTTTTGTAAAAAGAGTAAATAATCAAATCTTCACATTAGTTGAAATGTTTTCTACTTTGATAAATAACAAATAATGCGTAAATAATTGATTGAATGGGCATTAGAGTGGGCCGATGATGTATGAGGTTTTTTATTTTTTTAGACATCAAAGTGAAAGGGGTCTAAAAAGTTGCATTTTGGCAAGTTGCACATTGAACGTAAAAATTATTTAAAAAAATATTCCATACTACTTTTGGCCCTCAACCGAGGTTTGAAGTTTATCACTGCCTAAACATTTTGTTAATTATCTGTATTGATAAAATTATTTTTTGTTAGTAAAGAAATGACTTAATCACATTACAAATTCGAACGCGCTTTAAAACTACGCGCTTTACACTCCGCGGAACTAATTCCGTCGAGCGCCTGGCTAATATTGACAAAAACAATGGCCTATTAAAACAATGCTACCCATTTATTACAAAACAAAGTGCAACTCACGCCCTTCGATACTTATTTAATAAGATTTAATGCACATTATAACATTTAATAAGACTGATTTTCTTACTTAACCCTTAGACTGCTAAACAACGATATATCGTTGTTGTTAATCCCTATCATAAAGTTCTAACTAGACTGATGCTGACGTCACGATCCCCAAAAGGGTAAATTAATTTGGGAACTGCTTGTTGCACTTAACCGTCAGTGGTATAAAACATTTTCAAAACATAAAAATGACTTATTCGACGGGTTATTATTCAGTTTCGTACCTATTTCAGCCCTACGGAAAATTTAATACAAAAAATGTTTTCTTACGCGCGGTAAAAATTTGAACATTAAATTGTGTACAGCAAAGTTTCTTGAAAATTAATAATAAATAATATAAAATATTTTAATAAAAACGAACTACTTTGAACGACGTCACTTGTTCATATGAATCATCTAAGATATATTTTACTCAAATTTTGTTTAGCATGCATTGATGGAAGTGGTAGGTTTGATAATAAGGGCACTTTGCCCCGCAATCAACAAAAAAACCATCATAATACTGTCGTTTCAATAATAACTATTAAAACAATGCGCCTTGAGATTGCTGTGCGAGATCATTTTTGTTTGTTTTTATTTTCGATTAAGAAAGGGTTTACAACCGCTGTACGAGAATGTGTTGCGGGCGGCACGAGTTGTCTATCTTGCTCACTCCACTGGGCTTGAATTAGATATTTATGAAATGGAAGATTTTTCTTGGAATTGCTATTAATTTTTAAAACAGTAGTGTGTTTGGAAAACAACGTATTCGATAAAATATTTTTAAAATGTATTAATAATAAGATTTCTGATTAGATTCTTGAAAAACTGCGTAGCAGCGTAAGAGTTAAATACGAAATGACTGCCGGTATCCTCCAAAAAATCGACTTTCTCGAAAACTTCATGCTCTGGTTGAGGGCCAAAAGTAGTATCGAATATTTTTTTTTATATTTTCTGCATTCTGAGTAATCCAAAGGGCAACTTTTTAGACCCCCTTTCATTTTAAAATTCGGAAAAAAAAATATCGGCCTACCCTATTATACATGTTGAACTTGATACTTTCAATTAACTATTTCTTAAGTACCTATACCGGCCCAACCTTATGGGCATTTACTTTGTGGAACGACATAATTGAAGTATTTAATAATTACTAAAAAATTGGTTTTTAGACCACTTGAGTTCATTTCGAAGTACTGCTAGTTTCGGAAGACTCAATACCTTCCATCTAGTCTGGCAACTGTCTACATTAATTTATTTAGGAAAAAAAGGATTTCTGGAGGCATTAATCTTTCATCTCGTGATGTGAGTGTTTTCTGTTTGTGATCAACACTATTTTCAGAAGGAAATTATTTATTTTTTTGTATGAAAGCGGCCTGGCTGTTTTGAGTGGAACATAGAATTGACCTTCTTACTTCACCTTATAATTCCAATTTCTCATTTTTTCAAAATTGTGGACTTGCTGCTTTCTGCATAACTACTTTCAATTGAAACCCAAAGGCATTTCTGTTTATTCAGTACAAATGATTTAATCATTAACTTCTTTAATATTTACATTTTATTTTGTACTCATGTAACTTCAAGTTGTATTCATGTAATGTACTCACGGACCAAAGTTCCCAGGTTTAAATCCCACTCTACCACAACTCGATTTCCATTTTTCCAGCACAAGTTATTTATGACTTTTTTACTTTTAATGTACCGAAAGGAAGCACTTACTCACTTCTGGTCGAACAATAAGGAGAGATCTCAACAAAATGTTCGTACGAGGTTTTCCCAAAGCACGAATTACATCACACCTAATGCCCGTACGACTTCTGCTCAGAGACATCTCTCCTTTATCGCACCGAGCGTGTTTAACATTTTGGAAGAATGAATTAAGCTCTCAAGGACCAAAAATATTTTCAAGAGAGGAGTTAAAGACTGGATTTTCCTTAGTGGGAGAGTTGAGTGGATAAACTCCTTGATGATTTTTCGAATGTTTGAGTTTGCTATTTACCATATTATTGTGCCATTTATTTATTTATTTTTATTATAATTATGTTTTTTTATTCAATATAATATTTGTGGTGATATACTCGGATGACTGTGTCAACTAATTACTCGTCCTAACTCATCACAGGACTTTTAGTCCCATAAAATTAGGACTTATGTCTTAAAAAGTGTGTAATAAACTACTTGTAATTTTATATTACTTATTTACTCCGTATTCAAGATTTTACATAGGTAAATTCATCAATAAAGTTTATAATTTAAAAATAATCGGAACCTTATATTAAAGCTAACACTGATTTTTTTCGGACAAAATCCGACAATCATTTCGTCTTATAAGGGCATTTTTAAACGAATTTCTAAATAAATCCGTAGACTCAAATAAGTCTTTCATTCGAAACAAATTCGACGCGTCGACCTATCAACACACTTAGACGCACCCTATATAGTAAAAAAAAAAAAAAAGTAGGTACCCGAAAACGTACCCATAGTTTAACAAATTACAACAGGGATGGAGAATACCTGAAAGAAGGTAATATGGAAGTCTAGGCATTTACAGGGCTTATGACCTGTCAATGGCTGGTTTAAGTAGCTTCTTAACACACTGTGTAACATTCACCATTTTGCTTATGTTTGAACATCCATATTTCTTCAATTCTTCAATTTGTTGATTTTAGTGAAGTAAAATTGATCGGAACCAGCATGAACACGATCACAATACTAGAGAAAAGAACAAAATTAGACTTCCATTTAGGAAAAAGGCAAAGTCACAAAATTCAATTTTATTAAAGCAATTAAAAAGTATTACGAAATGGAAAAAAATATTTATGAAGAAAAAAACATATCAAAATTTAAAATAATGGTCAAGGCATATGTGATAAACAATTTATAAATTAAATATATTCGCAATGTTATTATTAGAACACACATAACAATATGTATGATATGTGTGCCCTACTTTAAGATTTAAATAAAAAAAAATAAAAAAAGAGCTGAAACCTTTATTGTTGCGAAGAAATTCATTTGACTGAATTATTTCACATACTAGGCAACGCCTGAAAACAATTTCCCAATTTTTTAACCCATAGTTACCGAGTTTTTTTATTCATACCAGGGATACATTCATTGAGATTTCACATACCACCAAAAATGGAAGAATAAAAGATCTTGGCATATGAAAAAAAAAAGGATTTTAATGTTTTTCAAACAACGTTCATTTTTTTATGGATCCCAAACAGTTTTTATAATTTCGAGCCATTTATTTCTTTTTGCTAGATTTTGGACAATGGACAATCTCAAATTTATTGTGTATTTAAAAACGTTTTCTTACAGAGCATTCCTGTCAGAAAGAAAAGCTTCGCTATTGTACCGTCAGGCGAAGTTTGACATTTATAATATGTAATACTCGTACTTATATTTGAATATTATTGATTTTAAGGTTTGTTTATTACTTTAAACAAATACTTCCCAGTGAAAATTTACACAATTATCTTGACAGTGTTGGTCCCAACGCAACGGTTACACACTTTTACGGCACTAGGGGCCGTTCTGGTTTCGATTCTAAACGCCAAGCTCCCGTCAAACCCAAGAGGCGGTCAAAAAACGACTAAATACGCGCTTGGCAGCATTGAGCGTTTGAGTATCAGTTAAGTGTCATCATTTTTGAGGGCTCGGGGCTCGTCTACGTGTATCAATAAGTCGATGGTTCTACGCGAACATAGTAAATTGTAACTCTGGTAAAAATAATATTATTGACACAAAAGGGCATACGAGTACATTTATATATGTAAACAATTAATAATTATCCAATTTACAAATACATGTAAAAATTAATAATTATCCAATTTACAAATACAACACAATTAAAAAATTGTAACTGGAATAATAATTCGCTAAAAATTTTGACGTCACACTTCAGCCCGCCAAGTGCGTTTATAACAAGCTTTGCGTACACGTATTTCGCGGCATTTTTCCCATAGGAAGCTTAGTTTTCAGGTAATGAAAAAATTATGAAAACGCGTTAGTTTTTTATTTCCGAGAATTTCGTGTATCGCATCAGGGTACGTATTCTGGTGGGAAGTTAAAAGTTATCTTCAATTTTATTTACAAAGTAAAATTAAGTTTTCTTTATGAAAAATAGAATATGTTTACAATTTTTTTTCCAAACATGTTCAATTACCGGTTACCGACGAAAATATTTTGAATTTTCATACAAATATACACATTTTCGTACATAAATATCGATATTAGTTCATACCGTCTCAGTTTTACCGATGAAGATAGCCGTTCATAATCGCGGCCCTGGGATTCTAATATATCTCAGAACGTGATTGAGATGAGTCGTTAGAGTATCAAATGTTCTTAAATATCTTTTATATGGTGTATAATTTATTACTGTTATGATAAAATTTCATTCACTCTAAATATTTTCTCAAGATATATTTCTAGTTTAACATTAGCTTTTCTCTGTTGCAGACATGCCGTCAGTGGTGTTGAAACTCGGTTCTACCCTTAACGCTGATGACATTAAGGAAGGGGATGATGTTTACTTCGAGTGCAATGTTCGGGCCAACCCTAAAGCCTATAGGCTCTCCTGGTACCACAATGTAAGTAAATTCAACTCATTATGTACATTATGCTTTCATTTCTGCGCAGGCGAAATCCACATTTATTTATATCTAAGAATTTTTCTAACAAATAATGACGAGAACTAAACATTATGCTTTAAAAACACAATAATGTTACATTAATATGTTTGTTTAATTATGTTAATCACCCAGTTCTGGGTTAGCGGGCAAAATTATTTCTGTAAGGGGTGATATTATAAGTTTTTGAACTATTTCAAAAATTCTAATTGAAAACATATACGTAATTTCAAATAACATTTCCGAGGAGTTTTTGGAAAAAAATCATTTAGAGACATGCAAATGACAATATTTATTTACAGACGTGTTTATATTTTTAACTATAATATTAATTACTAAAGCAGAATAAAAAATATGATTCATTATTAATCAACAACTTATCGCAAAAAAATATTATTATTACAAACGTATCATCTATATTCTAAGCGAGTATGAAAAAGTACATATTATAATATATAACACAATGTAAAATCAGGAGGTATCAAGAATTACATATACGTAATGCAGCTTAAAAGTATGTGATTTAAGTAAAAACTACACAATACAAATTAAAAGAATATTAAAAAGTTTCCAAAAATTACCAAATATACATAATAAAAGCCAAAAAAGTATTTAAAGGCATAAACATTATTTAAAAGTACGTATACCAGCTAAAACGGTAAAGTATAAAAAAATAAGATTTTAAGATGCGCATTCTCTGGATCAAATAATATTATTTATTCGTGGTACTTCTAGAAAAAATAATTTTTAAATTCGCACGTCCTATTATTTATTTGGTAAAGAAAAAGTATCGCTATGATTTTGATTTTGTTTAAAAACAATTTACTTACTATTAATTATGTGTTTTAAAAAAAACGATGTTTTGAGAAAGGGCCTTTTTATCACAATCTTCTCATAAAAACACCGTACGATGATTTGTTATTTTTATTACTTAATAATTAAAATAATAAATCATTGTCAAAATAACAAGCTACATTTATTTGATATTCTTAAGGCTTAAGCTAATATTTATAAATCATTGTAAAAATAACAAGCTACATTTATTTGATATTCTTAAGGCTTAAGCTAATATTTATAATATGTCATATACCTACCCTTAGCATGCAATGACAAAACTAAAAGGTTAAAATGAATAAAAAATAAAATTCAATTCAAATTCAAAAAGGCATCTCAGCAAAATAAAATATTGTGTATTCAAAATATAATTAAATAACACATAAAAATTTTAATTACATGTAAATTATATGTTTTTTTTACGTGTCCTACTATATAAAAGTTGACAAACTTTATTGTGAACAGTAATGGATAGCGGAGTCTTACATTTTTTTTTAACTAATGGCGTAGTGATTAAGTGGCTCGCCTCACACACGCTAGGTACTTGGGTTTGATTTCCGGTGAGATGACAAAAATTGAATGTGTTATTTATTTATTTTGTATTTATTTTAATTCCCCATTTTAATTGATACTCCAGGCAGTTACTTGTTTCAAGGCAATAAATTAATTTAATCGATTTTATACTTTAAATATTTTTTAGACAATAAAATATTAATTTATCATCTATGATTCCTTGGTATTCTCATTTACCTATATGAATTATTTGAATTTGTTTCGATTATTTTATTTTTTTGATTACGGATATAAAAAGAAGCTTTAAATGGCTTCTTTTTTTAGAATAGTATGTACTTAGTTTTTTTTAGTGAGTATCTATATTTGAATATGTATATTTTGTATTAATACCTACTTGATATCTATATATATTGTTTTTTCCCAGCAACCTTTAATTGTATCACAAACATGTCATTTCTTAGTGGGATTTTTTATTTTTTACTTATAATAAAAAAAGTAAATTGCAAAACTAATACATAATAATAAAAAATAAGAAAAATAGGTTAAAAAAATATTTGAATAGACTCCCTTTTTCATTGGAGTATTTCTTAGTATGAATTTAAAAAATATATATTTAACGTTTATAAAACAACAATTGGTCGCCATTAATCAACTTTTTTTACCCATTCTTTTCTCAGCAAGTAGAATCATCTAATTTACGGGCGTGCATATTAAATACTCTATTTCTTGTGTGTACATATAACATTTACACGTGAGAGTTTGTATTTGTCCTGTTGGAAGCCCCGCCGGGCCTCCGGGCCTCCTCTCCCCCCGATCGCGGTCAAGCGAGACAATTAATTGGCCTGGTCCCAAGACATCTGACATTAATTCAAATGTCCCTGGCCACAAATAGAAGGAGCTTTGAAAGTCTCAGAACATCCCCTTCCCACATTACTATTTATCTCTTCAAGTATGCACCACGGGGCGGACCCAACTCAAAATGGATTAAACACGAGAAAATAAAAATAACCCTTCAAGTATCACAGTCAAATTAAATTCATGAAGACATTCTGAGAAAGCTACCTACAGCTAAATATGCGTCGGATTAAAAGAAACAACATTAATATAGTCTAACTCTCGCAATTTATATTTTGTCTTCTTCACAAGAACTAAATTAATTAAACTCATTTACCCAATGTATCTTAGTTTATTTATGTTTGTTTTAGTAAAAAAGTTTATGAACCATTATTTTTAAGATGTAATGTTTCCTTTTTATTTAACCGTGAAAGGTATTTTTCTATCCCTTAAGGCGCGGAATGGGCAAACAAGGTATACTGTGGGCGCATCTACTGTCATATAGTAAAGTACTCAAATATTACAAATTGAAAAACAAGAACCTAATATTTACTAATACAAACAATTTTTTTCTATATGTAATACGTGAACACAGATAATCATTCCTAAATATGGGCAAAGAGGCTGTTGTAGCTATAGGCACAATATTAAAAGTCTTACAAGCATGTAAACTTATTTTTTTTTTCCTTAACACTAACGATTGTAATTTTAATTTATTTTATTTTATTTAATACGGTAATTCAACAAAGATACAAACTAGAAAATATATAATTTAAAGGTGTTTGTTGATACAATTTTACATGTAAATATGATTTCTCAAATACATTTTTGAAGTTATAAAGGTCTATGAAAATCTGTCCAGTAAAAAAAAATTTTTTAGCTAAATTATTAGTAGCATAAAAAATATTTTTGAATTTAAAATTATGAATTCCCGCAAAACGGTCATTCCATCGGCCACGCCCTTAATACGTCACGATTCATGTTTATTTGTTCCTGACCATTCAAATTTGTTTAGAACGGTATCACGAATCTTGACGTCACAACAACCAAGGCATGTCACGTTTTTCTAGCAACGTATATTTTTTTTTTTTTAAATTTACATTCATGTATGAAAACACTTCTCCACAACATCCATATTGATTTCGAAAATACAGTGAATTATTCTAAAACCATTTCATATATTTATGTCGGTATTCGTAGTATGTGATATTTCCCTATTATAGAATAGAAAATAGATAGAATTATATTTGTTGTTTTTTTTTTATTTCTTATACAGTACACAATACAATGAAAAAAATAATGTATGTGTCTTCTTATTAATACAAATTATTATTATGGATAACTTATATGCGCCATTTTCGTAATATAATCCCTCAAGGGCACTGTACAAAAAGATTATACATAAATTTAATTTTAACTTGTTTAACATATTACAACAGAGATGAAGAACATTTAAGACAAGGTAATATGGAAGTCAAGGCATCTACAGGGCTTATGACCTGTCAATGGCTGGTTTAAGTGGCCACTTTACACACTGTGTAACATTCACCATTCTGCCTATATTTGAACATCTATATTCCTCACTTCTTTCGTCTGTTGATGTTTGTGAAGTTAAAGAGCTGAAACCTTTATTTATGCGAGTGAGATTCATCTAATTGAATTATTTCACCTGCATACTAGGCAACGCCTGAAAATGTTATTTTTTCAATTTCTATACTTCTTCATGGACCAGGTAATTTATCAATAATATTTTGAGTTTGTCCTAATTTTTTGTAGACAAGAACTGGATTCAACTCCCTGGGGAGCTGTTTATATTAACATATTACAACAGAGATGAAGAACATTTAAGAGAAGGTAATATGGAAGTCTTGGCATCTACAGGGCTTATGACCTGTCAATGGCTGGTTTAAGTGGCCACTTTACATACTGTGTAACATTCACCATTCTGCCTATATTTGAACATCTATATTCCTTCAATTCTTTCATCTGTTGATGTTTGTGAAGCACTTCCGGTATATGTCTAGACTTCCACATATCCTTCTCTAAAATGTTCTCCATCTCTGCTCTTATTTGTGAAGCAAACTTAGAAATCTCCACCAAAAACGGAAAACTAGTTATTGATGCCAAAATAAACCATACATAAAAACATACCTTCTTAAACAATAGCGTAATTCAAAACCATCTCTAAATCTTGGCAAAAACAGATTTCAATTGTACTACTTGACCCCGCAAACTTAGCGTTTTTCGTTGAGTTAGTGAAGCATAATTAGAAATCTCACAATTCTTTTATCAAAGTTTTTCGCAAATATCTCAGTAACTCCTTCAATGTATATCTCTAAGTTTGGTTATACTACCCTCATATGTATGTGCGTATAAAATAGTTAAATATACTAGTTTTTTTATTGGGATCGACCGTCTACTAAATTGTGGCAAGAAAAATATGAAGTCCGACATTGGTCTTTCTAGATGCGAGCCACAGACTTACGTATTTATATATTTGGGTAAAGTCACCTCATTGTGAATTTTTCCTTAAGAAATTTTGATAACTTCCACCATATGGTTCTCAAGATTTATGTTATTGCTTATATAATTATCCTTCCACTTATTGTCAAGGAACGGTTGATAAATTTCCCTCTCGTTTTCTATTTATCATGTAAACATAAATAAGTCAGCCATTACAGCGGCATCCTTAGTCCTGGAGTACTCCTTATGTCCTCGAGGATCTCCCAGGATGGAAATCTTATTGGATTATCTTCCATATTCCACGAGAAAACTCTTTTTCTTTTTATATTATGAAAAATGTTTTATACAACATATTTATTTTATACTCATTACAAAGGTTGTAAATTTGTTATTTGTGGCTTCTTATTCATTAGTTGTGTTTTGATATTGTCTAAATTTTTGTAGACAAGGGCTGGATTCAACCCCGTAGGGCGCTGTTAATATTGACATATTGTTTGTAGAAACATATTTTTAAATAAATATTTCATGTCAACCATATCGAGAACCGAACCCGATTAATGTTAAGCAAACATTAGTCCAGAGCTTACTTCTTCCACTCCTTGACTATGCGGATGTATGTTATCCAGATAAGCATCTGAATTACTTGATAAGTTAGAACGATTGCAAAATATTTGTATTCGTTATATCTTTGATCTTCGTAAATTTGACCACATAACCGAGTATCGCACGCAACTATACTGGTTTAGTATCAGGCATAGAAGAAACATTCACATTCTGTCACTTCTTCGCAATATCTTAAATAATCCCACTTTGCCTGTTTATCTGAGAGAGCTCTT
Organism: Micrasema longulum; assembly: GCF_059751315.1. NCBI lineage: Eukaryota > Metazoa > Arthropoda > Insecta > Trichoptera > Brachycentridae > Micrasema > Micrasema longulum. The sequence goes on from NW_028278346.1 coordinate 68,622, forward strand.
CCAACCTCTTTCACAACACGGACTATCTCTTCGTTCTTTTAATATCCTGGTTTTCGCTCTAACTTTTTTGCCTCCTCTTTCACAGTAGTAGCCGCTCGACTGTGGAATAATCTACCCACTAATGTTAGAGACGCGCCTTCTTTATTTACATTTAAGTCAAGATTGAAATGTCACTATCTAAATATTTAAATTGTTCCTTTATGCTTCTTCTTTTCTTTCTATCCCCTCTCCTCTCTTCATAGTATAGTTTTAATTTTTTATATATATTTTTATTTTGTTAATCTTTGTTTTTAATTTTTGTATAAAATTGTAAGATTCAATATCAATATGTCCATGTATTTGTAATTTTCTCAAACTGAACGGTTTGGGTAGGTAGGAAGAAATTTCCTTAGGGCAAAAATGCACAAAATACACAAATTTACATAGGCACAATTAAATGTTTTTTTTGTCCCGACTTCCGTGTTAAGTCGGGACATATATATTGTATATGTATATAAAGTGTTAAATAAAATAAATCCGAGACATCTTACATAGCAGGCAAACGCGTTGATCATTACACCACGAGGTGGACCAATGAAATAAAATACCTCAGAGTATACTGGAAATGTACATAACAACAAAAATAACCAAAAAATATGATTTTTCTTCAAACAAGCGATGATTTTAAAAATATTTTTATTTTATTTAACATTGGCGTGTCCCTATACTTTTGTTTTATTTATACATTGTTTATCCAAAAAACCAGAACCATCCGAAAATCTTTAAAAGTGCCCAGTTTTCCATGATGTCCAGGACGTACGATATACAAATATGATAACTATTTTTGAAAAACGCAAATGGTAGAAGAAAGTGGGGTGATGTTGAAAACCTAAGGGAAAAACGAAAGTAATTTAAGAACAAAACATATAAATCAAAACTTATTTGTTTTAAATAAAACTTTGGTATTTTCCGTATATTATTAAAAATATGTATTTAAAAATAAAATAAAAAAACATACGAAATTGAATAAAAAACAATGATTTTGCCGTTCGGAATTACCCGAAGCACACGGGGTAATGGTTAATATTAACGTTTTCAGCAAAAAAAACATACCAACTCTTTTGAGCATCTTTCTTCACTGCTACATTCTTTATGGGCCTATAATTGGTTCTTACCTTGAACGGTGTGCTTCTCCATACGAAATGCAGCTCAATACTAAAGAGTTTCGGAGTTACTCGCAGTTCGCCATTACTCTACTCTCCCCTACACAAAAAATGACATTTTGTGATCTTTCTAAACAAAAATAAACTAAATTGGTTCAGTTTATAGGTGCGAACGGGACAACAAAACGTCGGTTTTGTCGATTTTAGCCAAGCATTATCAGTCCGACGTGCAGTTGTCTTTTTCGTGCAGTATCAGGGAAGCATCTGCGAGAGTCACCGTATACCTTTTTTAGTGGTCAGATAAGACTACGGACACCTGACCATTTAAAAAAATATATTAGAGACAAATTCGAAAGCACATGAAGACTGCACATAGCAGACGAGATACAACATAACTTGACGTTATAAAAATAAAAAATCCATTTACAGGCAGTTGCTAAGTGCTTACTAGATTCGACACGCCCAGGAGCACACAAGTCATGATTGTGAATATCTGATCCGATACAAAATGGTCCCGTGATATTTGCCGAATCGTTATCCCTGTTTGCAGAAAGCGAGTCTAATGACATCGTGAGATATGTTAGTAATATAATCCACTGCAGATTAGTTTAGATCTTCGCGTAGGTATACTAATTTTCTTAGGCTGGATAAATTATTCTAATAAACCTACCCAGAGCTTGTGTATGTACGTATTTCTCCCCTCCACGAGAGCACTAATTTTGTCATCTTGTATACTTACTTCATGTACGTTTGTATGTCAATATTAAATTTAGTTTAGTAAAGGCATCACTTTATATTTATTTTTTTTATATTTTTAAAATTAGGACTCACTTTTTTTTATCATATTGTTTGTAAACAGTAGAACTCCGTTTATTTAAACTCCAGTCATCCGAATTGCCAAATTTCGGATCGTTTTAAGGAAATAAAAAAACGTATGCGGGACCTCGCCGCTCGTACACGAGTTTCTTCGTCAAAAGAGTTTTTGCTGGACATTTTTAAGTAAGTTTTTAATGCGATTCAAATTAGCTGTATTATTTCAAAATCAATAAAAAAAATATGTTAAGTAAATCGTGGATATACTGGCAAAAAGCTTTAACTCTAAAATCCCCGTTTCGAGAAATCAAGCTAATAAGTTTTGTTCCAATTTTACTCCCTTATATCTTATTTAAATATAGTAAGATCGACACATCGTACGTTCAACTATGTAACTGAAAAAAGTAAATTTTACAGGAGAGCGTTTTAAATATTTTTTAAAAATCAACTCGTGATATTTCGCTGGTCTTACGTAGTAAAGCTGTGAAATTTGACATAACGCTCTTAATTGAGTAATTTAATAGGATAAAAAATAAATGTTCTTTCTGAGATCACTAGTTTTTGTTTTATCACACATACACACTTATACTTAGCTACGTAACCTGTCATCAACACTGTATGTCCGTAGCTGGCACTTACTTAGTTATTCCTCGGATTTTGTTTTAGATATATACAGTTAAACATTTATACGTTTAAAAAAACATGTTTCAACGGTTTTTATATTTTTTAATATTTGATTTTAAAGTTTTAAAGTTGTAGATTTTTAAAATGCAACAGTCGTATAACTGCGTATGAGGCAGTTACACAGTTGTATGTAAAATGTGTCGAGATGTTAAGTGCTCATTTAAGAAAATGTTTTTAATTACTCCGATTCTTTATTTTATATTAACTAAATATTTAGTTATTTAAAGTTTTAAGCCTGAATCAAATACCCGGTAAACGACTTAACCTTAAATTTATTTAGAAAACTACAGATATATGAAATGTAATATGACTTAGTGTATTTTGCCAGTTTGTAAAGCGTTAAAAACTTTTAACGCTCGAAAAACCTGCATCATTATCATCATTATATTTTCGAGTTAACGTTTTTTGCCAGCATACCCACAAAATGTAACGTTTTCTTTAAAAACCCTGCTTAATTTAATAGTTAAAATAAATAGCCGTTTTTTCGCATATCCGTATAACGTCTGGCACTCATTAATCCGAATAGTTGGAATTTTGCTATAATTTGTAAAATAGTGAATTTTCATTTTTTTTCACTTTCGTTTTCATTCCCGACAATGTCTGCGTTTATTATTATTAGGTACGGATTCATCCCAATAATACAAATGAAAATAAAGGTATTATGGTAAAATACATTTTATCAGTTAGTTTAGATAAATCACTCGCTATGGGCTCAATAGGGAAATATCACATACTATGAATACCGATAAAAATATATTAAATGGATTTAGAAATATTAATTATGTTTTCAAAATCAATATGGATATTGTGGAGAAATGTTTTCAAACATAACTTTATAAAAAATAAATATATAAAAAATTGTCACTAGAAAAACGCGACATATTGATTGATAACTGTGACGTCAATTTTTTTATTACAGTTTTTGCGAATTTCTTACAATAATACAAGTCACCATCATTAATCCCTTTCCGCACCTAATGGTGCATAGGCCACCGCATTGGTACGCAGTGTATCTTGATCATATTTATTACATGAAGGTAAGATAATTAGTCTTACGCTTCAAGTACCAGTCCAGGTACTATGAAATATTTTTCTGTAAAAACACATTTTTAAATGAATATTTCATGCCAACGATATCGGGAAGCAAACCCGAGATCTCTTGCATTGTAGGCAAACGAGCTGACTATTACACCACGAGGCCGACAAGTAATATTATGTTATACATTTAATTGTAAGTATGGTTGCTGGCCATCTCACTAGGTACAAAAACCTATTCTGAGATAGCTAACAATAATTATTAAGTTTTTTTCCAATCACTCAAAATGTACTTTAATTAACAAAAAAAAAATGTTTTTACGAAAAATATCGGTAGTTTCCTTTGCTTCTCAAGATCCTGCGACTGCGGCGCGATGTAATATTATAATTAAGTTGACCTTTACAGCAATTTGATATATTTAGGATTCATTAATTATGATGTAATTAATGCTAGCAGCGTCCTTTCCTATCAAAGGGAAGTAGTGTTACCTTGCTAACCCTCGGTGTTGAAATTGTCAAACGTTGTACTTACTAACAAACTTTTTACTAGGTCTTGATTAAATTGGTGTGGTTAATAACATTTAAATAAGCGTTGCTAGATTCTTGGTTACAGACTATTTATTTTTTAACGACTTTAATGAAGAGCATCAAAATTAAGAATGTTTAAAAATAACTTAAATAATAATTAACATATTACAACAGAGATGAAGAACATTTAAGAGAAGGTAATATAGAAGTCTAGGCATCTACAGGGCTTATGACCTGTCAATGGCTGGTTTAAGTGGCCACTTTACACACTGTGTAACATTCACCATTCTGCCTATATTTGAACATCTATATTTCTTCAATTCTTCCATCTGTTGATGTTTGTGAAGTTAAAGAGCTGAAACCTTTATTTGTGCGAGTGAGATTCATCTAATTGAATTATTTCACCTACATACTAGGCAACGCCTGAAAATTTTATTTATTTTAGTTATTTTTAAACATTTCTAATTTTGAAGCTCTTTATTAAAGTCGTTAAAAGATAAATATTATATATATAAATAAATATTATTCAGATAAATATTCTATATAAATATTCTATAGTTTGTAGATGACTAGACTTCTATATTACCTTCTCTTAAATGTTCTTTATCTCTGTTGTAATATGTTAATATGAACAGCTCCCTAGGGAGTTGAATCCAGTCCTTGTCTACATAAATTTGGACAAACTCAAAATATTGTTAAAATAATAATATTATTTTATTTTATAAATTTATGAAAAATACTACAATGGATTGTTTTCCCTGAAAATTTTTGCTGACTTACTCTAAAAAAACAAAATCACGTTTTTTTTTCTTTATTAGGGTCTTTTACCAAAACATGATAACGTCGGCCTAAGAGAAGTTTAATACAACAATGTTTGATTATGTCCAAATGCTTGCAGACTGGCTGGATTTCCTCCCTAGGGAGTTGTTCATATTTAAATTTATTTCAACAGAGAGGGAAAAAGTTTTCGAGAAGAAATTTGGAAGTCTAGGCATTTACAGGGCTTATGACCTGTCATTGGCTGGTTTAAGTGGCCACTTTACACACTGTGTAACATTCACCATTCTGCCCATGTTTGAACATCCACATTTCCTCAACTCTTCCGTCTGTTGACTTTTGTGAAGTGAAAGAGCTGAAACCTTTATCACGTGGGTGAGATTCATCCGGCTGAACCAAATCACCTACTAGGCAACGCCTGGAAACAATTTTCCAATTTTTATACTTCTTCTTTTACCAGGTAGTAATTCAACAATGTTTGATTATGTCCAAATGCTTGCAGACTGGCTGGATTTCCTCCCTAGGGAGTTGTTCATATTTAAATTTATTTCAACAGAGAGGGAAAAAGTTTTCGAGAAGAAATTTGGAAGTCTAGGCATTTACAGGGCTTATGACCTGTCATTGGCTGGATGAATCTCACCCACGTGATAAAGGTTTCAGCTCTTTCACTTCACAAAAGTCAACAGACGGAAGAGTTGAGGAAATGTGGATGTTCAAACATGGGCAGAATGGTGAATGTTACACAGTGTAATCAGACTAATCTACACATTCTGGACATTGGCGCATAAAAACCAAAGTTGCTCTTAGAAGATTTTATAAATAGCAAATTTTGACTTCTGGTGACACGGTTGGGAACATGAAAAGAAATTGATTGCAACAGAGATGGGGCATCACTTAAAGCATCAAGTACTTTGAAAATGCATATAAGGTCCATCTCAGTTCTACGTCTCTCCAATGAAGACAGATTAAGAGATTGCTCTATTTCAAAATAAGAATAATTACCCCTTTGTCATCCGAGCAACCATGCCACTTTTCTTAAAAAACGGTGTTGGACAGACTCGATATGGTCAATATGAGTCCTTTAGAATGGAGACCAAATAGGAGAAGCGTATTCTAGATGGGGTCGAACTAGTGAGCAATAAAGAATTTTGATGGTATTAATATTTTTGAAGTCCGCCGTCATCCGAGCAACCATGCCACTTTTCTTAAAAAACGGTGTTGGACAGACTCGATATGGTCAATATGAGTCCTTTAGAATGGAGACCAAATAGGAGAAGCGTATTCTAGATGGGGTCGAACTAGTGAGCAATAAAGAATTTTGATGGTATTAATATTTTTGAAGTCCGCCGTCACTCTATTGATAAAACCGAAAAGTTTGAGAGATTTGTCTACAATATTATCAATGTGTTCACGATAGGAGAGTTTACTATCTAAAGTAATGCCAAGATCCTTTATTGACGAAACCATTGAAAGGGAAGTATTTTTTAGTTTGTAGTTGAATTGTATAGGTTTTTTTCGTCGCGAGAAAGATATTATTTTACATTTGTCAATGTTAAGTTGAAGATTAGATTTACAATGGATTTTTTTAATGGGCTCTAGTACTGTTCATATAGTTCCGCTTATTTTTTCATGTAATAGCTGTAAAAATCCCAAATAAAATAAATTAAATAAATCTCAAAATATTTTATGCGGATCTGGATTTTGGCGCTAACCCGACGGTATTACTTCACGAGCAAATCTTGAAGAGTTATCATTGTGATTCACCTTAAAGTTATTTGCATAAGGATCTCTCGGAGGAAATTGCTCGATTCATATTCCACATTTGAAATATAATTTATGAAACAGTGTTGCCTGTTCGCACACGCCACATCTTCTCGCGTTGACAAATAACGGCGCATAAAGGGGCATGCTGTTGTTTTAGCGGGAAATGTGACCGGCACGTAGCCTTGTGGCGGGAACGTCGCGTCCTTTATAGAAAATTCTCCTTGTCGTTTGGTCAGGGATTGCAAACGCCGGCCAACGGGCCAGAACCAGCTCCCAAACATCGTCAATCTGGAAAAATAATATCGTTGTTAAACATTCTCTAATTCACACCCAATAGTTTATATGACAATTTATCGGTACTCCAATCGTAAAGTACCGTTGATCATTTGGAATACTCAAAAAGGCAAGATGATTTAACAGTCTTACGCATCAAGTGCTAGTTCAAGGACTATGAAATGCAATTAAAAATCGCCTCTGAAAATTTTTATTTCGATTTCGCCAAGGATCGAACTTGGGACTTCAGGCATGAAAAGCAAATGCACTAACCATCGCACCGAGAGGCGAAATAATTTTCACTCCATTTATTATTTTTAATTGTTTGTTTCAATGTTTTTTTTTCAATACTAAAATATTTAATTAAAATTTTACTTTCAGTTCATCAATCAGTACTTTTTCTCTTAACGTACATCTTTAGACTGATTCGTATTGATATAGAATTTTACTACTTAAAAACAATTAGACGTGTCGGCGTTTCAGTTCTTTTTAAGGTGTTAACTTGAGAGTAATCATCGTCGAATAGAAAACACTCGTCCAGGAATCTGGTTATATTTCACATATAAAACTTTATATATCGTTGTATCCAGACACGTAAAATCTGAACCGAAATATATGGTAAGCTAGAAATTTACACATTTACTTAAATTTTAGCTTTTTATCAAAAAAATGTCTAGGCGTTATTAGAGAACAAAAACTGCTATTTAAAAGAAATTGATACGTGAATATTAGAAACTCAATAATTTACTTTTTGTGTCTATTAAGGCACTAGAATTCGCATTAATAAAAAATGGGTATTATTTAAGCAAAATAACCGGTTAATCTGATTTTCAACAAATGTCTGTACATCTGAGCTACGAGCAAATAATTTGATATTTTAATTATCAATATGGTATTGTTTTTTTCCCCGCTAGACAATGTGGCCCGTGAATCAAAAAGTTTGGAGATCCCTGTCGTATAGGGGATTCAGTTGTGTGTAGTTTGTACGTAGAAGCTATAAGCGTCACATGTCAGGTTTCTTTTTAATATCATAAGTTGTAAGACCTAAAAGGTTTTAGAATCTTTCATGGGAAAGCAAAACCAAACTGACTGAACGTGACGCTGGCGTTGGACGGTCAGATACCCTCAACGAGAAGTCCCTACCTTCCTACGAAACAAAATGAATTTAAGTCTCCTCAATAGAAAAAACAATTCAAACGAGAACTGTACAGTGCCAGTGTTAAAATTTTAGTTTTCATTTTTCAAATGTTGCTATTTAATGACATCAAAACCACGTACATCATTATTCTTAAACAATATTTTGAGTTTGTCAAAATTTTTGTAGCTAAGGACTGGATTCAACTCCTTGGGGAGCTATTAACATTAACATGTCCAACAGAGATAAAGAACATTTTAGAGAAGGTAATAAAGAAGTCTAGGCATCTACAGGGCTTATGACCTGTCAATGGCTGGTTTAAGTGGCCACTTTACACACTGTGTAACATTCACCATTCTGCCTGTATATATTTTTTTTTTCTATTTATTTTTCTTTTTTAAATTCTAAACAATTTTTTTTAAATTCCCGCCAAACTGCAAAAGCAGTTTTTTTGCAGGGATTTCTCTCTTTAAACATTTTTGTAACACAATATAATAAATGTTTACATAAAATATTTTTTAAAAAAACTTAAAAATATCAATAAAATAAAAGTTTAAAAAAAATTAAATACTTTTTAATTAGAATTTAAGAAAAAGATTTTTAAAAACAATTTTACTTTGTTTTTATTCATATCACTATTCTTTATTTCGTCCGGGAGTCTCTTTACTATGCGAGGGAGTATATACGCCCTGGTCCTCTCTCCATACGCATTTATGTGTGAACATGTATATGCCTTCAATTCTTTCATCTGTTGATGTTTGTGAAGTTAAAGAGCTGATACCTTAATTTATGCGGGTAAGATTCATATAATTAAATTATTTCACCTACATACTAGGCAACGCCTGAAAATGTTATTTTTTCAATTTCTATACTTCTTTATGGACCAAGTGGATTTATCAACAATATTTTGAGTGTGTCTAAATTTTTGTCGACAAGGACTGATTAACAAGGAAATTCATGAACTAATAAGCGTTGAAAATTTTTACGGATGTATATAGGTGCGTTAGGACTATGAAGTACAGTGAACAGAAGTGAGAGGGAGTGATAGTCTCTTCGCTGTCTTGAGCCATTTCAGTTGCCTACGGTAACAAGAAATGTGATCATATTTTTTAACACCAAAAATATAAATGATGCATGTATTCTGAAGTCGTTTAAGTTTATCGAGTTGCTTACAGCTCAAATCAGTCATGAAAACATCAGCGTAATCTAGAGTGGGTAATAGTAACGCTTGTACGAGTTCATTTCCTATTTCGATTCAACTATGTCCTAAATTGAGCCCGAAATTTTTTGCATGGTAGGCAAACGCGCTAAATTAGACCACAAGGGCTATGAGTACTGTGTATTCTATTGAAATTGAATAATGAAATATTTCAACAATGTAACGCGAACAATCAACCAGGTTTCTATAAGGCTAAGTTAATTCAGAAAACGGTCGGGGTATTTTTAGCTACTAAACATGAAGACACCTCCTTACACGTATAACTTTTGGTAATATGACTCTTTTCGTGGTAACTAAAAACACGGTATAGAGATACGAGAAAAGTATTGACGGGGTCTGCGTTCATGCCACGCGAAAGGAATATGATAGTATTGTGACGTAACCCGGTTGAGTTTCGAGCAAAATTGAAGCTTCAATATTCACGAATAATTATTATGCATAAATCTTTACAATATTATTGTTGTTTATCGTATCTGTTGATTATATTGACTTAAGCAAATTAAGTGTGATCGCACCAATTGCCTGTTGGTAGATGAACGCTTGAAACGGTCTGGTTCTCGGGATGCGTTATCCTTATTTACTTTGCCACCGAACCCCTTAATTTAATGAATTCAATTACCTACCTCGTATTGGGTTTTGGCGCCTTTATTGTCTATAACTTCTGCCGCGGCAGTCAGGATCAGATCAGATATTATGGTCAGGAAAGAGGGGCACTTGACAATTACATGACACAGTGGATTCAATGAGTTATTGATCGCAAAAATAACGTATTCGTGATCGCGGTAGGCATTGCAACATCTTAATTAGAGTTCAGTAGGTAGCAAATAAATTTGAACGCCTCAACCTAGTCAATGTGTTATACGTACAGAGTAATGTGGCGGAACCAAAGTGTTTCTGAGTTAGGCATGTTTTGGGCTTAATATTATTTTTTAGGTTTTCTGTTATTTCTGCCTGTGTCTGCTATTTTTCGGATTACATTAAATATAAGTTTCTAGCCGCTCAATCCTTTCAAAAAATATACGAGTAGAATTTTTTTATAAATCATATAATACAAAGTATAATTCAGAACAATATAGAAAGAAAGCAAGTTTTTTTATAAATAAATCCATCATAACAAAATAAAACCTAACAACTTGTACAGTTTCTTACACAAACAAAATAAATTAAATAAAATAGCTTAGAACGGAGGAAATGGTAAGTCTAGGACTAAGAGAATTAAGGTCGTTAACATCATAAGTTACGCAGACGATCCAACCATACTGGCTCAATCAAAAGATGATTTACAACGCATGTTGCATGTTTCATCTAGCATCTATTAAATGAACACCATCAATAATTTTTACCACTTATTTGAATCACCTTCATATTTTCTTTTCAGTATATACTCATTTTGAAGGTTGCGAAAATTCTTACTCATTAAAACTAAATGCTCACTCGTACAAGTATTACTACTACCCATTCCAGATTACGCTGATGTTTCCATGACTGATTGAAGCTGTGAGCAACTCGATAAACTTGAACGACTTCTTGGTCTTAGGAAATATGACCACATTTGTGATCTCTCACTTCTGTTCACTGTACTTTATAGTCCTAACACTTCTTTATACTTCCGTAAAAAAAATCAACGCTTATCAGTTCATGGTTATCTCTTCGTTTGAATTCTCAAAGCAACCTCTGAATACCCATCCACAATTACTCTTTCTTATTTAACTCATATAGTGTCCATGCGGCTCTACTATGGAATCATCTTCCATCCACTATCAAAGATGTAAATTAAGTATCTCAGTTAATCAGAAACGTCTCTTTTTTCTTCTTTAACCTCTCCTCTTTTCCTCTTTCCTTTTTATTCTTTTTTCCTATTGAGTAATAGTATTGATTAAAGGTAATTTATATACAAATACAGCTATTTCTATTTTTGTAAATCTTTACCTTTTTTTAATAAAAATATGTGCTATAACTTGAATTATATATAAATAAAACCTTTATTTTATTGGTTCGTTGGAAGAAATTGACATTTGGCAAAAAGCCCGCCAATGTGCACTTTACGTTATGTACAAAAAGTAAAACAAATAAATCAACACAAAAAACAGTCCTAACTTCAGGCTTCATTGGATGTGAGACACGGGAGCGGGGAGTTTCTACCCCGCCAGCACGTCACGAACGTGGACCCCATCTGTATGTGTATTTGTGTACGTTATGTATATCTACAGGTACCAGGAGTACATGAGCTGGGGAGGGTGATAACATACTTTACAGCTGCTGTAGCACGCCCAAGTGCTAGACATACTCGTAAAATGGCGCGCAGTACGGAAAAAGGCCATCTCCTAAAACAGCGGTAATTCTCACGGCCAGCGCAGTTCCAAGCATTGTTAGCTCAAGAGTGCAGCCGTAAAATACCAAATTTTCAGTCAGACATAAAACTCCAAAAGTGCATTTAACGCTTCCTCATCTGGACGCTAAGGATCTAACGCGCACTGCTAAGAATTTGTTTAAGTACCTAAAGAACTTTTACATTCATTATAATATAACCATTTCTCTCTGTTTAAATGCCGCATGTTTAAACCCGCAGGGTGGTCTCTGTTGTTTAGTGGTAAAGATGCTTGAGTCACGCACGGGAGATTCCGGGTTCGATTCCCGGTGGGAACACAAAAATTAAAATCTGATTTTTCTCAAGCCTGGGTATTCAATTCATCGCTGTAGTTGGACCTCCTAGCTGGTTGTGGTGCAAGTATTTTAATAACACGAAGACCCGAGAAGCCCGTATACAGAAACACCCAGAAAAACACTATGATGAAAAATTCGTAAATATTTTTTTTTCAGCAATCTAAACAAAGTGACGATAATATTTTCGAAATACGCTTTTGATCATTTTGTAGAAATGTTTTTTAAAAAACAAAGCTTTGTTCATTTTATATTTTTATTTACGTAAAAATAAAAACAAGCAAAAACGTATCGCAAAAAAAACTGCCTTAAAACAGATTGTATCTAATTAAGACAGACTACACATAATTTAGATAAATCTACTACGATAAAAAATGTATTAGATAAAAATATTGTCATTTTGTTATTAACTATTATTATTTTTATAATTTCAGACGTTACTACCTCTCTAATAAAGCAAACTGCTCGTGTTAAGAGAGGGGGGGGAGTTCATCTCACTTTTTTTAAATTCCTATTTTACATTTTTTTTTTTTACATTTTCAACATAGGTATCTTATATCTTTATCGTTTATGTATATCAATTGCGTCTTATGTTATCTGAAAGAAAAGTTTATTGAAATATGAATTGATGTGCTTTATATACATATTTCAAACGATTAAAAAATTTCTGTAAGAGCTTTAAAAAAATATTACCCATGAAAGAATAGTGATTTTGTGCAGCACTTACATCCGTCTAAAGAAATTCAAATTATTGAAATTTCTTGGTAGAGATTTTTCTTTTTTTTATGTAAAAAAATGTTCTTGTAAATATATTCTCAACTTAAGTATGCAGAGTTCTTAAAATATCACATTTGATGGCTAGATATTTTATTGATAGACCAATTAAGAGAATGGAGGTTCATTAATTAAAATAATATGCTAATTATGCCGCTATTAAGCGGTATAAAAATAAGTAATGGAAGCTGGCTAAATAATAAAATAAATGACCACAATACATAACATATTTATCTTCTTTTATTAAAATGTCAGGAAAACCGAGTGTATGCTATTATCCTCGAACCAGCATGTAAAACGGTGGGGTGCACCCTCTACCTCTGTACAAAATACACACCGTTCATAACAAGTAAAATCACAATTAAGTCATAAGCAATTATCCTCTCCCCTAAATATTATACGGTACAAATTTCAACATAAAAGAGTAATGAAATATCAAATTTAATGAAACGTCGTTTGAGTCTGGATATGTACCTTATTATTTTTAAAAAGGCATAGCTTTTTCCATTCCTCAGATTTTTACGAGTGTATAATGTAAACAAGTAGATTTTTATTTCCGAAGCTAAAATTTTCATCAGAGCGTCATGTCTTTGAAGTTGTATTTCATTTTGAGTCGTGCAGTTATTACCGTCATAAGCTTTATACACCGGGCCGATACTCCGTAATCCGCGCTTTTTCAATACAGCTTCGAGCCGCAATTTCACCGCGCTTTTTACTCCGCACGACCCAAATAAAGAAGTAAGCGGACGGACTACTGTCCCGTGTTCAATTATTATCAGCAAGCCCCGGACATTTTTTTTTCAGGCTTTGGACGCCGATGACTAAAAAATAACGCAATTTTCCGCGGAGGCAAATATACGTTTAGCGGAGCGATTGAGCGCCCCGCGGCCTTTCGCGGAACGATAGTTTGATTATTTTGGGAAACGTGTTAGCCGTTTTATTTTGTCGCTTAAAGAGAAAAGGGAACAAAACCAGATGCACGTGATGAAGCAGCATTATCACTTGTATGACGAAAATATCAATGGAGCCCAATAAAATCCTTGTTCTGACTGTGGTCAAAGGAATCCAAATTTTCTGATTAAAAAAGCAACCAAACTATATTATTTGCTCCACTTGTAGATTCATATTGACACTGAAATTCCATTATGTACATTTACAATTTATATGATATGCGCCGCGGTGCAGTTGGTTGGACGGCCAACGGTAAAACTGGTATCACGAGTTTGATTCCCGCCAGTTGCAAGATAAAAAAATCAATAGTTAGTGTGTTATTTATTTAAAATAAAACATAAATTAATAAAATACTTGTAAGGGCAGGTATATTGCCTTAAGACAAATTTCTTCCCACCTACCCAAACCTTTTGATTTGAGGAAATAAGTTGTAAATATAAACATATTGTAGGTATATAGAGAAACTGTATATTTAGAGATATATATTCTATCCTAGACTTCTATATTCCCTTCTGTAAAATGTTTTTCATATCTGTTGTAATTTGTTAATATGGTACTAATTTTAGAATCTTTTTATTTTATTTTAAAAAACAAACAAGCTTCGTTAAAAAACCCTTCCTACTTGATTTGTTCTCCAAACCATAAATAAATTCTTTTACTTAGATATTAAAGAGAGTAAAATATTTTATAGGAAATATATTTTTCTTCGTGCTCCGAACTCGTAAAGAATATTTTGATACAATATGGGTAAAATTATATACGAACCGTATAAGGAAGTAGATAAAGTGAGCTGGGATAGGATTACCGCAGCAACGATAGAAATATAGAAGTACGAGAAGTGTGCATTTCATGTCGAGAGAACATAAATACTAAAGAGTGTGAAGTTCTCGTAGATATGTCAGGTGAAATTCGTCGTCGATAGGACGTTCTAGAAATTCCCGGTAACTCTCATTACACTGTCATGTTTTGTGGGACCGTTATCCGTTATACACTCAGCCGACTAACGTAACTTCTGGATCTAACTTCACATATCCTTGGTCGAACTTGCTCTCCCAAGGAAACTTTGACAGCCGTGGCTCCAGAGCGGCAGTCAATTCCGAATTTAATATTCACGCCGCCATTTTGAATTTCGCGGCGAAGTGACAGTCGTAAAATAAATCGGAATTCACGTACAACGGAAAAATTAAACTGCGAATAATCTCTCGCGGGTGTGTGAAGTTTTCCATTTTATATAAGTTGGCGTGTTTGCATATTACGGAATATTTCTGACCACAAAATAATTCAATCCGTGACAGCAGAGCGCTGGAATAAATTTAAATTTCCCGCGTCATTCTTTCGGCGGGCTTTCGGTGTAATGACACGTTTGATTTCGCGATATATTTTGTGGCGGAAGGGGGAAATTGTTAAACCATAATTTATACCTTTAATTATTTTGCGTTTAGAATTAAATTTATCGCATGGGCGATATGTTCCGGTGTAATGAAACGCGGCTCGGAAATGTTTGATCAATAGGCCGACAATTACGTGGTTGTGGAATTTACACCCTTAAATTAATTCCGTGCCATAGGAAACCATTTAGACTAATCAATCCTGAAAGAAAAACTTATCTGAACACCCAATAATATATTTATTTTTTTATTTTAAGAAAACAACAGCCTGTACAACGATAATACAACATTTACAAATAAACCGAAATTCTTGGCCAATTATAATTTTCTGTATAAAACCTTAAAAAAAAACGAAAGCACACTCATGTAAAGTCACTCCGTATCACTCCACCTGTAAAACGAAACAAAAACAATAGTGATGAAATAACTCGTAAATATGAAAAGAAAATTATTTTTTTTAACTCGGTCTTAAGAAAACCTTCTCGTCAACGAATTCACACGGAGTGAGAGTAATTAAATATAGTATGAAAATGTACAAAAAAAATTCAATGCATTAATTTATAATAATTATTTGCAATTAACGCCCTAGCATATGTTTTCTTATATGGAAATTACACCCGCGACTTCATTTCGCTAACCGTAAGCTTCAGTATTGTGTGAATCAATGTGAACATTTAGCAATCTTTTTTTTTTTATGATGGCTGCTGGATAGGCAATTTTGACGGCTATTTATATAAAAAATCACATAATCCGTTATTCTGCATTGAGTTATTTTCAATGGCCGTCGTTTTGCTTGTTTTGTGCTGACTGAGTTATACGTGTTTTTGTGATTTCTTTAGATATAAGCTGTTGAACCGATCTTCCAGTACGATTCAGCACTAAGTCATTTTTCCGAGAAAGTGTTGAACTATTTTAAGAATATTGAGGCGAGATTTTTTATTCGTCTGGTGGTAACTCACAGGATATTATCCTTTAAGATCCTAGGTCTTAAAATATATTATTTAATATACGTTAAAATTAAGTGATGTCAAAAGAACCCAACAAAATATAAACACTCGTTCAGCAACACAAATTGACTGTATTGTCCTATTTGTATCAACCGCCTTTGGTAAAAAGCAATATAATGTAATTGCTCCAAAAATATTTAATGATTTACTGTCAAATATAAAAGGCTCGAAATGTATAACAATTTTTTTTTTAAATAACTGCACATATTAATAGTGTAGCGAGAATTTTTTTTGAAAAATATATGTAAATCAAAAAACATAGTACTTTATATAATTGGTACACATATAATTTATATTTTTGTGTATTTCATTGCTTTATATTTGTTTTTTATTATATATTATTCTATACTATTTATGTTTAAGTAACATGTATTCTTGGCATATATATATACTTTACATTGGTCTAATAACGATTTTTAATTTCTTACATTCACTTTCACCTACTTTCAGCATTCAGCATACAGCATTCAGCCTACTTTCATCCCTGTTTTTCCAAGTCCATACTTCGCTTCCATACATCAGGGTCGAGACCAGATCATTTCCAGATCATCACCCGATCATTTCCTATAGCAAATGTTAATATACTAACTTGATCAATATTCAGCTATCATTTTTTTAAGAAAACTTTGAGATATAAGATATGATTACTTTGCATTTGCTCAATCCATATTACAGTTCGGAATAATCGGATGGGGTAGTGCTTTTAAAACAAATATTTTACCGGTTGAAAAAATACAAAAATTAATTAAAAAAGATATTTTGAAAAAACCATCTACTTTTCCCACTGTTCAATTACTTAAAAAATTTAAGGTTTTAGGTATAAAATTGCTATTTAAAAAGAATTTTTTGCTTCAAATACATAAAGACAAAATAAATAGTAGTATTTCTAGGTCACAAAACGTAAGTACGCGACCTAGAACAGGTGGTAATATCTTAATTCCCAAATTGAAAACAACTACAGCACGCAATAAAAAGTACAGTCAGGAATACAATATATTTAAGAAAGAAGTGAAAAGCTACATTTATAATTCTTCTTGATGTAACACTGATTAAAAACATCGTTTATATTTTTTTTTGTAATTTATACATCCTAAAAATATTGTTTGTTAAAATAAAATAAACTACTGTAAGACGCCACTTCCCATTATGTGCACAAGAATCGTTTATTTCTTTTACGTAATGGGAAACGTAAATATATGTATTTAATTAATATAAAAAATTGTATTTAATTGTAAAATTGTATTTTCATTTGTTTTCTGATTTTTTTTTTTAATCAAAAAATACGTGGACTTTAGTGGACTGGGTTTTTTTTCATTAAAACAACATCCAGCACTAAAACTTAGTGAAAAAAACAGTTTTCTTGTGCGGCCACAAAATTATTTTAACTAGCGACATGGGTGTGTGTTAACGTTTCTTTGCTCTCCATGTTTTTATGAACGGCAACCCCAATAATTATATTCCGTTTTATGCTTGGATTCAATTTTTAATATGTAAACTAAGTATTCTCTTTCTTTGCTAAATTTACAGCGTTGGGTTAAGTCAGGGGTTTAGCGCGGTGGTTCATTTATATGTATGTAAATGTAAGCGTGGGGGTCTATATAAAGCGGGGGTTATTGTGTGAAGCGTGTGTTCGCCCTTGAGTGGAACTAACTTATACAGTTGTGGTAGGTAGCCTCCCTCCCAGCTACCTGAGCGGTGGATCTTCGGTTTACCGAAACTTCGATCCGCGTTCCCCAAGGAACGCCAAGTACGAAGACGCCGCGCCGTACCCAGCGTATAACATGTTTGGTGCAAGTATTTACATACAATGTGAACGGAGAAACTAGTACGAGTAAGTGAGAGCTTCCGGCGGTACGTAGCAGGGGCGAATCGTCCATACAAGCGATTATACGCAGCTTACCATATTATTTGAATATCGATAACATTTTATATTTACTATATTTATGGGAGAATAAATAAAGTTTATATCGTGGGTATACTAGCAAAAAACGTTAACTCGAAAATATGTGAATTTGATATAATGATACAGTTTTGTAAAGTTTTTAACGCTCTACAAACTGGAAAAATACGCTAAGTCATATTAAATTTCATATATCTGTAGTTTTCAAAATAAATTTAAGGTTAAGTCGTATACCGGGTATTTTATTCAGGCAAAAAGCTTTAAATAACTTAATATTTACTTTATAAAAAAATAAGAAACGGAAAAATTAAAAACATGTTCTTAAATGAGCACTTAACATCTTACTTTATTTAAATAAGATATAAAAGAGTGAAATTGGAACAAAACTTAAATGCTTGATTTCTCAAAACAGGGATTTGAGAGTTAAAACTTTTTGCCAGTGACTATAAAATGAACGTAGTTATGCAGAAAGCAGCCAGTCCACAATTTAAAAAAAAAAATGATATTGGTGTTATCGGGTGCAGTAAGATCAATTCTACGTTCTGCTAAAAACAGCCAGACCGCTCTCACATAAAAAACTGTAATAATTACCTTCTGAAAATAGTGTCGATCAAAAACAGCATTTCTCAATTTACAGAAAACACCCACAGCACTATGAAAATCTTAAGGTACTTAAAATATCATTAAAACTGGTCAAACACATACTCGTAATTAGATTCTTATTTGCTATATAAAAATATTAATATTTTCATTGTTTATCATTTGTCAAAGTAAAAAATATTCGAACTGTTGTGTAGACTTGACTATTCACTGTTTTCACAAACGTGCTATTATTTCAGTTTCACTTTTCTATTGCTAAAATAGTATTTCGAACATAATTTCTTAATAAATATTTTCCTTGCTTATAATACAGTTGACATATAACATAGGACATGTGGCGCTCTACGTAGTCCTTTTTGGCATTATTTATTTGTTGAAGGATTCGGCCAGTGCTTTTTATTGATTTTTCAATCAAAATAGAAATATATCTACTGAATGCCATTGTGGTATTTTTTAATAAACTTTTGTACCAGTAATGTTTTAAAAAATTAGTTATTGTTATTTTAGTTGATTTAATCAATTGTTATCTTCTATACATTTATTGTCTTCTGTTGTAAACAGCTGAAGCAGAGAGATGATTTTCACAGAACCACAAAAAAGCAGCCATTTATGTATTACTTATATGTATCTTCTTCTTCTTCTTCTGCAGCCTTATTCTCTCCACTGCTGGATAAAGGCCTCTTCTAAACGTGTCCATTCCTTCCTATCACCCGCTTTCATCATCCACGTTTTACCGGTAATAGAGGCAATGTCGTCGACTCATCTTTTCTGTGGCCTTCCAACACTTCTTTTGTTTGCCCACGGTCTCCACTTTATTATTCTGTGTGTCCACCTGCCATCATTTTGCCTCGCCAAGTGTCCTGTCCACTGCCATTTCAATTTCGCAGCACGATCCATGATATCCACGACTCCGGTTCGGTGCCTTATTTCTTCATTTCTTATTTTGTCTCTTAGACATACACCGAGCATCTGTCTTTCCATGGATCGTTGCGTGCATTTTAATTTCTGGCTACTTTTTTGTGTTATAGACATGGTTTCTAGTCCGTATGTTGTCACCGGCAATATGCACGATTCATATACTTGTCTTAACTTAACTTGTCTCAAGCATATATGTCTTTGTCTTAACTTGTCTCAAGCATATAGGGACTTGTTTATTTTCAAAAATATATTTAAGTTTGCCGAAAGCAGCCCAACTTAGCCCTATTCTTCTTGGTAACTCCGCTATCTGGTTATCTTTACCAAGATTGACTTTGTGTCCTAGATATATATATTCATCAACTACTTCGCTTTTATTAACGTTAATGAAAATGTCTCGTCCTGTTGAACTCATAATCTTTGTTTTATGAATGTTCATTTCCAAACCAATCTTTTTTGAAGCCTCATGTAGTTCTATAATCATTTCGCCTAGTTCATCCATGTCTTTACTTATGACCACTATATCATCTGCGAATCTGAGGTGACTCAGGTACATGCCATCGATCTTTACACCCTTATTTTCCAAAATTTAGGGTTTTAAATACATCCTCTAAGGCTAGCGTAAAGAGCTTTGGCGATATTGTGTCCCCTTGTCTGACACCTTATATGTATATGTAGGTACAAATTTATGAATATTTTTTTGTAGCTAACCTATAAAAAATTACCGTTCGCACTGGTACCTAGTGGGTGCAGGTACCAAAATATATAGAGTTATCTCCATACTCGGAGCTTTATATTCATTTATTCATACGCCCAGAAGGCTTACGTACATAAACGAGATTCAAATTTCACGCAAACAGTCTTAATTGTATTATGAATTTCACGCTTATAATCGAGGTTGACCAATTCTAGAACAAAGTCAACAATTTCGGAAGAATATTAATTTATTTTTTAAACGAAAAATCACCAGCGACATTCATACATACATACATGTACACATATATATCAAAATATAAATGGGCCTTTCATGACATTGATCGTAGGGAGTCAGAAAAGTTGATGCATGCCACGGATTGGAGATTCTTACTGGATGTTGAAAATAAAATATGAAAATAAAGAGTAATTAAAAAAAATATATATACAAATGGTAACCATGAAGTTTCGCATTATAAATAAATTGTCTATGTTTTATAAATGTAGGCATGTGTATGCGCATGGGTGTATGTACGTGTGTGTGTATGTACATGTGTATATATGTGTGTATATATATTTATATATGTATGTTTGTATGTATATGTATCAAAATGTGTATACGAGTAAGTTTATAGTTTATTAGTCTGTGCTCTCTATAGATTTGTTAACTATTTTCATATATTAGAAGGTAATTGCCTAGCTTGGAACGGAGTATGTACCCTCTTTAGCTGGGCAAAGTGAACGTTAAATTTTATTTTTGATAAAACGTGTAAGTAAATAAATAAATAAAATAAATTATATATAACCTGGTACGCAACATGCAAAATAACTCGTATGTTGCGCGGTATGATCGTTAATTCTGAGAATATAATGAGCAATGGTTTGTATGTTCCTGATAATTACCTAAGACAGCGTGAGCATAGATTGTTTCATGTTCCAATAAACAGGACCAACCTGCCGATGGTTATGCCTGTTAGAAGGGCTACCGCTTTGCTGAACAACATCGTTCTGGATGTTGATTTGTTCCATGTATCCGAAGGGGTTTTTCGGAGAAGGATTCTCCTACTATTTTGACAAGAGTCTTTTTCTGTATTTTTTGTCTTTTTATAATATGTACGTATTAAATTTTAGTTTGTAATGTATGTATTATTTAAAATAAATTAATTGAGTTGAATCATCATCATCAACATTCCCTTTCTGCACCTAATGGTCCATAAAGCACTGCATTGGTACATCAATCGCAGTGTATCTTGATCATTTTTGTTACGTGAAGGTGACATGATCAGTCTAATGCTTCAGGTACCAGTCCAGGTACTATAAAATATTCTAGTGTAAAAACACATTGTTAAATCAATATCGCATGTCAATCATGCCGGGAATCGAATCCGAGACCTCTTGCATGTTAGGCTGACGCGGTGACCACTGCACCACGAGGCCGACTTCTACTAAAATGAACTACTCAAGAGGTACTCGCAAAGGTTTGATTTCGACCTATTAAAAATCAGCCGAAATCAACTTAGGGCTATCACTGAAGGGCTTACAGGCCACTGCAGATTTAATAAAACCTTGCTACAATGAATCTTTCTGAATCTTCCAGATGCAGATTATGAAACACCTATACGCATTCTATGCTAAAAATATATTTACGGAGTAAGCCACAATATTTAGATCACAAAAGAATTCACATCCTTGTATGTATTATTTAAAATAAATTAATTGAGTTGAATCATCATCATCAACATTCCCTTTCTGCACCTAATGGTCCATAAAGCACTGCATTGGTACATCAATCGCAGTGTATCTTGATCATTTTTGTTACGTGAAGGTGACAGGATCAGTCTAATGCTTCAGGTACCAGTCCAGTGTGAATAAATAATTAAATAAAATATGTAAATACAAGTTATTACATCATTCAATAGTGACTTAAATCAGCTAATTACAATCTGGAATACTTAATTATAAACCTTGTTTAATTCTTAGAACAAAAGTTTAATATACTTATTTCACGCCGTGCCGTCATAATCTCTAGACTGCACGATCGCAATACGAGCATTTATTCTGAAAATGGTGGTCTTAACTTAAAAGATTCTTCAAAGTATGCAAGTTGTTAGCAGCAACGGTAGAAGTTGTAATTAACCTTCATTACCTCTAATGCTGTTTCCTTTTATTTGAACACTCCCAGCTGGAAAATTAGCTAACGGACAAACATGCAACACCGCCACTTCTACAATCCAAAATATGCTAAACACTTAAATATACGAATGTTTAAGTACATTTTCCACCTCGTAGTCTAATTATCAGGGCATTTGCCTACCATGCAAGAGGTTTCGGGTTCAATTCACGACACGAGCCGCGATTACGATGGGAAGTTAAGGACGTCATACTTTCACTATTTATTTTTTTATTTTAAAGAAACAAACAGTCGACAATGGCTTTTTTTTAATACAGTTTAAAGACAGACCAGCAAAGTTTCTAAATAAAAATCATACATATTATTAAATTGTGTTACAACAAAATGATGTGTTTATGTGTATTTGTATGAGAGTAAGTTTACATGTGTGTTTATGTGTATTAGTGTGGGAGTAAGTGTTCAGGAGTATGCATCATTAAATAGTAAGGGGGATCGTATCGCAGCCAGAAATAATAAGTCTTAACTTATTTTAAATATACGAATTATTTTTAATAAATTAAGGGGCATGTAAAATATATCAATAGATGAAAAAAACGTTATATTTAGAGCAAGAAATATTTATTTATTTATTTTATTTTATTTGGGATTTTTACAGCTATTACATAAACAAAATAATTAGAAAAATCTTAACAATACTAAAGCCAATTAAAAAAAATCCACTGTAAATATAATGACACATAATATATAAGAAAAGAAGTTTAGTAATTGTATTTGTGTGACGTTTGTATTCATGTGTATGTGAATGTTTGTATGAGTGAATGAATGAGGGAGAGGATACATGTGCGTGTGGGAATGAATGAGGGAGAGGGTGCGTGTGTATGGGTGCGTAAGTATGAAAAATATTTATTTGCTTAAAACTTGTAAATTGTATTAAAAATGGTACAATAAAGAGCTTAGTAAAAAGTTAGAAACCTTTTTGTTAAAATTCAAATGACGAAATGATATAAATTGTTTTTTTTTTTTTTAAGGATGTTAAATTTCAAAACCGTATTCTGAAAAAAAAACCATTTTAATTTTTTAAATTTAACTGATACACATCGAATGAATAACGGTATATGACGGTATAGTTAAAGATAAATTTTCCCGAGCGATTACTAAGATACTCAACCGAGCCCCTGCCTTCAAGTTTTGGTTAGGTACATCGGTATGTATATCTTCGTACTTAAATGACATACCTTCGTTATAACGTCATAATTAAAAATAAATTATCCCGAGTCATAACGAAGATACACTACTGACCCCCCATCTTCAAGTTTTGAGGTAGGCAAACATACAGTACAATCACATAGTTTTATTGTATACACAGTTAGACCTAACTCTAATGAACCAGTGATGTTTCCATATTATTTTATCATTATCTTTAAGGTTATTAATTAACTAAATTTATTTTATCCAGTACAAAAATACTACTACAATAACAGCACAACTGAAGGTAGTTTGTTTTTTTTTTTTATTATTTAAGAAGGTAAACATGAACAGAAAATATAAAAGGAAAAATAATGAAACCCACTAAACCGCTTTACCGGCTTGTCAGCAGGTTTCTTATTTTTCCTTTACAAAGAAAAACGTTAGAAAAATTATATAAATTAAAAAAGTAATATAAACATTATCGAGAACTAAAAGCATACGTATTTTTTACACAAAATTTATTTACAAAAATTTTAATAGATGACTGTTAACATACAATAATAATCTATATAAAGCCTTGTTGCATATTATTCATTTAATTATTTTTTTCTTAAAAGTTTTGTCAACATTTTCTTTTGAGATCTGCTTAGGAATCTTATTGAAAATTTTAGTAATTGTATGATGAAGTGTTCTTTGGCCATACTTGTTTACAAACCTCGGTACTGACGAGCCTTCACGTTGTGCTAGCCTTGTATTATGTGTATGTATACACCTTTTCTAGTAGTTACTATCAAATCGATATCCAGTAACAAGTTTGAACCATAGATTGGCATTTACGGACGGGCACCCGTGCTTTTTAAAAAGTTCGGGTACTTCTTCCTTATCAATTCTAGCTGATCTGTTAATTAATTTAATAGCAGAGTTTTGTAAAGATTGAATTTCTAAATGTTGGTTTTACAAGAAAAGCCTCAACTGGTATTAATTTAATTAAAATTAAAATCAAAACCACCGTAGTACATTTTATTATTGAGTAGGTCTAATATGTCAAAATAATTTTCACATTTATAATTCATCAACATCATAATCCCCTTTCTGTATCCAGTGCTGCATAGGGAACTGCATTGGTAAACCAAATGCAGCGTAGTTTCACATCTGTTACATGAAGGTCATGTGATCAGTCTTTCGTTTCAAGTTCCAGTCCAGAAACAATAAAATATTCCAGTCCAAAAAACCTTTAAAATCAATATTTCCCGTCCACCCTGCCAGGATTTCAATCCAGGGCCTCATGAATGGTTGGCGAACGCGCCAGCCTCTGCATATCTAGGCTGATTTATCTCTACTCGATTTAATTAATCGAGATTTATATCTGAGAGCAGTCATTGAGTCGAAAACGCTCGTCTAGAGATCTGGTTCTATTTCACAAACAGAACTGTAATATTCATTGGCCTGGACACGGAGTAAAACATAGATAATTAGTAAGTGAAAACATGAGTTTATAAACAAAAATATCGATGTAATAGGAAAGCAATATTATATAAAATATATAGGTATGAATGTATAAAAATAAAATTATTCAAATAACAAAAATGTTTTCTTACGCGCTTTAAAAATAAGAGCATTAAATTATATCACAAGGTTTTTGAAAATGCATGAATTTTTTTTTTATATATATTAATAAAATGAACTCATTTGAACGACACCGACGTCACTAGTTCATGAATGAATCGCGAATTTAATAGTATTTTTTTTTTTAATTATAGCGCTGATAATACGATACAATTTTTTTTTTAAACCACTGAACTTCCTCATGGAGTAGAAAAATCTTAATTGGGTTAGCCGATTGACACAATGAATTATATTTCTTCCCGCCCCCACTATCCATTTTAAGCTGTTGACCATTGATAAATATATATTTTATGAACAAACATATATGCATTGATTGCTTTTTGCGACATTGTTTATTTCTCTCCGGAATTAGCGAAATAATTAGCACGTTTATCAAAATTTGCTCTTTTCCAAGACAATTGAAGAACTTGCAAAACTATCCAACATGGCGTCGCCCGAACAGCTGATTTCTATCAATCTCCCGCCGTCCGCTGTCAGATTTTCCCGCCGGATTTTCATTTCACAGACATTAATCAGCAACCCGTTCCCTTGAAGCGGGGTAGGTAGTACAAAGTGTAGGTAGTGTGTAGGTTGGTACCCCTCCCCGTGAGGCCTACCAACGTCCTCCGCCCTCAGCCCCCCGCCAGCGCCATTTAATTGGAATTTCGTTATCTATTGAGCGTTTGGTGGGTACCTACTCTAACGATCAGGGTTCCCAAAACAAATGGTAGTTTTGGCAAAATCAAGCAGTGTTTTTGAGGATTTATCGAATATATTTTTAAATGAATGAACTATAATATAATACCATGAAAGTATCACATGAAAACTCTTTTTTCATTAGAGTTTATGAGACAAATATTTTTACGAATGAAATCACGAAAATTTTCTCGTGTGATAGGTATGATATAGGTACATATTATTAAAGTAAAGGTGTTTAAAACAAGTTGTAAATTTATATTTAACTAACAATTTATCTATTTACAATGTAAAATCCGATGGCCAAACTCAAAATTGTAAAAAAATGGCAATCTATCCAGATTTTATTTTAAAAAAACTAGACGAAGTTGTTTTTTTTTATTTTAGAAGAATAAAAGATTTAATTTATAAGAATTAAAGAGCATAAACACTATCACAAACACGGCACTAGATTAATTTCGGCCATGAAACTGTCCAGAGCACAGATCTTCCATAGAAGCAGATAAACAAAATTCATAATACTAAGGAGGTTCAACAAGTTTTTCGCCGAGGTGAAGGGTTCTACCAGCCCCGAGTAAAGGAGCAGATGGTCAAAGGAGTTTGAAGATGAAAAATGTGCACAATTTTTATTATTTTTATTATGGAATATTGTTCTTTTGTTTTAGAAATACGCCGATAAACGAACATTTTTATTAGTTTGGTGCGTTCTACTTTTAGTTTACTTTTGTTAATTGTTAAGAAAAACGTATCAAGTTAAGAAAAACGTATCAAGTTAAGAAAAACATCACGATATTCGTCATTGGCGTTTTTTGGGTGTATTTTGCTCATCCCTGTATTTGGTTCCCAACTGAATCAATGTATTTTGCGAGATCGGTTTGTTTTAAACCAACACGATTTGTTTTTTTTTTAATGCGTCCGTATTGGGGATTTATTTTACTGCGTGAACGAATAATGTTTTATCTTTGCGGCTTTGCGTTCATGAATAATTGCTTCACACCTGCAATTTATTACGGAATAGACCTTTTTGTTTGTCTTGTATACGTTGCGAATACCGCCGCCATATTGTCAATTTAGATTACTGACAAAAATATGTGGTAAGGCCAAAGCAACTACATTTTTCTCGCAACTCATAACTCAAGATTTGTATCTATTTTTCCACATTTTCTTTCAAAACTTGAAAAATACTGCCTAATATAATACATGTGTATAGTTGTCCGCCTTGAGGGGTAGTGCTTATCGCGTTTAATTACAAAAATTCAACAATTTATCAATGTTTGTTTAAATTCTCAGCATGCAGTTCTCAACATTAACAAAATCTCACTAAATAGTACTTTCCATGTGTTTCCACAGCAATGGCATGCATTCAAGATGCAAACGGTGTTATTAGACGTGAGTTCAGGTGATACACTATCCATGTCTGCCATACCCTGACTTTACCGATTGTCCATTTAAATAGATTCTAAGAATGCTTAGGTTAAGTTAATCCATTTTACTATATATTATTGCCAATCTATCAAGGCTCTCATAAGCCTGTTGATTGGCATAAAAAAAATATTGTTTTTTACTACAATACGAAAATTTTTTAGACTCTAGACTAGTATCTATAACGTAAAACTGATCACCTTCCAAATCTATCCCATGGTATAGACCCGCTAAAAACTAAAGGGAAATTTTACAGAAAACCGTATATACTTCATAATGAATATTATTAAATATACATTAAATTAATTTAAACATTAAAAATCCATCTCAAATAGACAGCCCGATAAAGGGAAAAAACAATAAAAACTAGACAAAGGTTTTTTCCTAAAGTTTAATATTTTTATTTTGTTGCTAGAATTTTCTATTAGGAAGTGCAATTAGTAATTTTTCAAAATTAGAGAAGATGTACGATCTTGACTCATTTAACAACTCAGCTCTCTGCTATAAACGGAAGCTGAGTCTCATGTACAATAATAATATTTAGCCTACCATATTTAGCCTCTATAAATAATACGAGTATTTAGCCTTTTTAGCCTCTTTAGCCTCTTAAAAAAAAAAAATGAAATAAAACAAACACCACATTTTACAAAAATCACTTCATAAACCATACTTCTTATTCAAAACTATGGAAATACCAACACAAATAGAGTAACGTGTTATCCATATTCTCGTCACATTTTGCTGTCCTGTTCAGAAATTGTATTATTTTATTGTATTTATTTTATTTTATTTGGTAAATCAACAGTTCAACATGCATATTTATAGTAAACAAACAGATATAGTGCATAAACTCAGAACTAATAACAGATTTTCACAAAGTATACAAAGTTAGTAAAGAAAATAGATTACGTATGAAATAAATACATATAAGTTTATACATAAAAAAATATTATTTTCATGTACTCGTAAATATATTTCAATAATCAAAGATTTTTTAAATATTTTTTTAAGGACAGTAAGTTATTGTAAATTGGGCGGGATTAGGACAAGAATGCTTGAAGAGAGGATATGGGGGGAAGGGAGATGTAGATATTTATTGTTATAATGGCTACTAAGTTACATAATGCATTTTTAGTGTAAATTTTAAATCTGACAGAGTGATGTTTGTGTAATCAATATCTTTAAATTATATATTGTACACTGAAAAAGTCCTACGGAAAAAAGCATTTTTAACATACTATGTTGTACTTATTGGTACATGAAAGATATAAATTGTGTTGTGTACGTAATTGGTGCTGTATTATATTTCAGTTTTAGTGCTGCAGAGCAGCGTTTATTTAATCAAAAAAATACATATAAGAATTTGTCACCCACTAAGTCTAAAGACTTTGTGGGACACATTTTTTTATATTTTGATGACAGGTTTATGTTACATTTGTTTTATTTTTATTTTACAAATTTATTTATAAACTGGCACTATAAAGTATCTAGAAGATATTTCTTCAATTCTTTTTTTTTCATTTGAAGATCTTTCATGTTAATGATGGTTTGTAGGAGATCATTAAACAATTTTGGAACAACGCAATTTAATGTTCGCTCTCCGAAGTAATTATGTTTTGTTAGTAATAATATCACCGTATTATACTGTGATTCACTGCGTGTACAACATTAAACTTAAATAAATAAATAAAACAGTGTTATTTGTTAATTATTTTTATATTTTTGTTAATATTTGGTATTTTTTTGTGTCACGTCATGTCAAAAGAGAAATTCTTGCATAAAACTACGTAGGCAGTTTAACGGGAATTTAAGTAGCCGCATGAAATTGTAAATGTGATAGACATTCAGAATAGTGATCGCTCTACAGTGTGTAAAGTTATCATTCAAACTAGCCAATGTTTTCCCTCTTGCAATAAATTTCAATCTCTATGAATTCGATTAGGATAGTCCGATTTTGCAACAAAAATGAAGATTTTAAAAAGTTTTTAAAAATTTTTGGTCCGAGCATTAACGTGACATAACTAATCATTTTATATGGTAACATAGATGTATGTTCGAAGCCTGGAAAATCCCAAATAAACTACAAATGTCTCGAACAAGTAGAAGAGTTTGTGTATCTGGGAAGCATATTTTTAAGAGATGGAAGCGTAGAAAAAGATTTTGAAAGGAGAGTTAATGCGGGCAACAAAATGAACGGCGCACTAAGCACAGTTATTTCTAGTTGAAATATGTCAATCAAAGCTAAACTGGCAGTGCACAACGGAGTTCAAGCCCCAACACTTATGTATGGAAGTGCAACATGGAACTGGCAGAGGAACGCGGTTGAAATGTGATCTATTCGACGAATGTGTGGAAAATCAATGTATGACAGGGTTGCGAATGATGAAATCAGGCGAGAGTGTAAAACTGAGTCAAGTATAATTGATAAGATTAATATGATCTCTGAGATGGTTTGGTCATGTAGATCGAATCAGTAATCAGTAGCATAAAAAATACTTTTAAATTTTTAATTTTTAATTTCCACAAAAACGGCCATTCCATTGGCCATTTCCCTATTACGTCACGTAAATGTATGCTTCCTAGATCAATAAATTTCAACGAAATGTCGGGCGTGGACATCCGTGACTAGATAACCTGATGTCTTGTAAAGTAGGCAAGCGTGGTTTAAGCTCTCAGTTGCTCAATCACAAATAAAACATGCCAAGCATTTGAGCGATCACAATGAACAATAATGAACATGCTTAAATTATCGCACTTAAATTATAAGTCAACGCGTGTGTAATCTCTAAGTCAACGCTCGTGTTGGTTTTTTTTTTTGTTTTCCTCGTAAATAAATACAGTTCACTGGCGAAAAATCGGCGTTTACTATAAAAAAATCAAACAATACATTGCATTTGCAAATTAGTAAGGAGTATCTAATACAAAAAAATGAAAATTAAATTACAATTACTATGGCGACTGCTTTTCTTGACATTTAGCTTGCCAACTGCCGGCTAAATGCAAGAAATAGCGTGATTAATAATAACTAAATAAATAAAATAGCACTTTTGGAATATTTTCTATATTTACACCGGTGAAATTCAAATATGTGATTGCGCATCAGGATTATACGTCGCAAAACGTAAATATTTTAACATTCAATATTTGGTGTTCACGGATGTGCCATTGTGATCACGAATACGCTAAACAACCATTTTGAGAAATTGGTATCACGTCGCTTTTTAGCACGTCGATAGTTATTTGTGATTGAGCTACAGGATTCAGAAGGCATTCATTACACATATACCAGCCGGTCGTATCACCTTCGCTTGGTGACGGCTGTCACCGGAGGTTGCTTCGTCTCATTTCAACATTCCTTTCGAAGTCAAACCATCGCTCATCCAGTATTCTTTTAACGTGTAGCTATTACAATTACGGGTTAAAGATTCTACGTGTTGAAAACAAAACATTAAATACGACTATTTTATAAACAAAACAGATCTCTTAGCTATAATAAGGGGTGTTTTAGGGAATATAACTTCGCGTAATACTAACCATCCCCCAATTACACTAATTGTCGCTCCTAATTACGTCAAACAATAAAAACAGCTCATTTTTTATTTAAATTAGCAACAATGTGGTGAAACTACCCTCTCGCAAGTTGTATCCAATTAACACGAGGAGAGAAATTTACTTTCTCGTACGTTCCTCTAAGGGATGACAAATTGTATTTTCTTTTAAATGCTTTTCTTGTGCTTTGACCATAAATTATTTACAAGTCAAATTATCCCAGAACGAGCACGAAATGAATTGTCCTTTTTATTTTTCATACTATATCAATTAATCCTATTATTTATTAATTTCATTTAAATTTGTACACATAGTAGTAAATGTCGAAATGTGTGTATTTTTTATTTAAAAAAAATATTTGTCCATTTACAATTTATGAATTACTTTTTTACTTTAAAGATAATGTTCCCACTAGGGTGTCCCGTGCCGAGGGAGACATTTTATATAATTTTAAATCATGCCTTATCAGACATAATTAAATCATAATCTCAAATACATAGAAAATATAATAAAAACACAGCAAACTTACGAACAAAACGATAATAATAAAAACATTTTACAACCTTTTCACCTGATCCACTTATCAATCCGTGCGCATCCCCCCTCCATTATACATTTTTATTGGAATTTTATAACGATAGTATTTTCTTACTAAGGACACCTTTTGGTATGGAAGAAAGATGTAAACTTTAATTCAGAAGTGGACAAATACTCTTTGACCAAAAGGCTGAGACTAGCATTTATTTTATTTATTTATTTATTATACGACACAAGTGCCTTTTACAATATAAAATACAACAATAGAATGAGTTAGTTAGATGTACGAAAATTAAAAAACAATAGTAAAACATGGGTATAAAATTAAAAATAAAAATAACAATAAAAATGTTTGTATGTCAGCACAAAAAAGATATAAAAAAGTCGGTATATTATGAAATATAAAATGAGTTAACACCAGATCATTAGCATAAGTAGCTTTTGCAAATAATTCGTCAATCGTTATATTTATAAAGATATCATTTGAATTTACAGAGACTCGAGTTAAAAATGTCAATATGAGAAGTACATTCATTTCCTAGGCTTTGTATACGCGGTGAGTGACAAAGATAGTTGGTTGAGAAAGGTGACAATAATATATTTAAAGTATTTTGTCTAGTTCTACATGTTGATATATTAATATTTATTAAATCCAGGAGTTTGCAACAGTCAAGTTTAGAATCAATGGTTTTATATAAAAATATTAAGTCAGTTATTGTCCTGTGATCCTCCAGAGTAGGCAAATTAAAAAAATTGAACCAAGACATGTAGTAAATTTGTTCTATAGGAATATGCAGATTTAAATTAATGAATCTAATAATTTTCGTTGGACATTATCGACAAAATAAAAAAACAACTGCTGCGTTGGTTTGGACATGTAGAGCGAATGGACGGAAATATTTAAGATGCGAATCTTGATGGACAAAGAAAACAAAGAATACCGAGGAAGACATGACACGACCAAATTCAACAAATACTCGAAGACAGACATAAAAAGTCGGAAAAATCGGCGTGCGTGCATGAGAAGATGTATGAGTGCGGAGGAAACGAGATATGTATGCAAAGACATTGTGAAATGGCATTCAATTCTCTCTGCCTACCCCTACGGGTAACAGCGTGATGTTTTGTTTGCCATAAATCATAAATTCCGTGAATGAAATATCATCATCATCATTCCCTTTCGCACCTTATGGTGCATAGGTCACTGGATTGGTAACCAATCGCAGAGTATCTTCACTATTTTGTTACATGAAGGTAAGATGATCAGTTTTACGTTTCAGGTGCCAGCCAGGGACTATGTTTTTTTTTAGTATTAAAACACATTTTTAAATACTTCATATTAACCATGTCGGGAATCGGACCCGAGACCTTTTGCATGGCAAGCAAACACGCGGATCATCACCACGAGGCGGACCAATGAAACAAAATACCTCAGAGCATACTGAGAATGTACATAACAACAAACATAACAAAAAAATATGATAGATAAAAAATTAGTATTAAAAAAAAGGTTTGTCATTGTGATAAGACATCTGATATTCCATAGTTTCGACGAAGGATAGTATAATTATAAAAATTAGAAAGCTGTGTGACCATTACCCTGACTCGCGTATTCCACAGAGGGTGACCATGGTTTAAAAAATTAGATTCATTTCACAGTACAAAAAACAACTCATTGTCTCTCGGGAATAACGTGATTAAAACATAATTATTATAATTTTTCCAAAAATATAATGTTATACATGGATCCTCATTCTTGATTGATTTCATTATCATATTATGTATATTATTATTGTCAAACGATAATGATAGTGTTCATCACACATATATTTTCACTTTATTAATTATTTTTTATATCCAATACTCATATTTCATGCACCTATGTGGAACATTTCGAATTATTCCTCATAACGAAGTGATTACAACCTTATTATTTTTATTGATTCTCATATTTTGTATAATATTACTATTCCTAACTGAAAAGGTCATCTTGATTTCTTTTAAATTTTTTGTTCTACACTATTATTTTGTATCTCAAAGGGCACGACTCTAAAATTATATTACCAAAATGTTCGTGGACTACGAACTAAAACTAATCTTCTTTTCAACTCAATTTTAAATAATGAATATGATGTGATAGTACTGACAGAAACATGGCTATGCAGTATCATCAGCAACCGAGAAATATTTGATGATAGGTATACCGTTTTTAGGAGAGATAGAAATTATGCAGAAACAGGTCAAAAATTTGGTGGCGGCGTGATTATAGCTGTCCGAAAGATTTTTTTTCCAGACAGTCATTTAAATTGGTCAACTATAAATGAAGATTTATGGGTTTCAATTCCAACTTATTCCAAACATATTATATTCATATGTTCTACATACTTACCCCACTGTCGTTATCATCTTGAAGATATAAAACGCCACTTTGAGAATGTTTCTAGTATTATGTACAAATATCCTGATGATTTATTCATTCTACTAGGAGACTATAATGTACCTAATATAAATTGGAAATCTAATTCTGAGGTTAATTACCTTTCTCCGTGTGAATTTAACGATTCACTTAGCACTAATTTAATTGATAAAATAAACTTTTTGAATCTCAAGCAATTTAATTCCCAAAATAATAGTAATAATCGCATACTTGATCTCATTTTAAGTAACAGTGACCTGTGCAATGTAATAACCTGCGACGATCCTCTCGTTACAGAAGATGTTCATCACAAATCACTTTGTATTGATATCACTGCAAGAATAGAATCAAATGACGCAAAAAGTGGTTCTAGACTTAAATTTTCATATCATTCGGCAAATTATATAGCAATAAATGAACTACTCTCGGAAGTAAATTGGAACGATAAATTTGAGGGACTAGATATAGAAAAAGCGACATTAGTATTTTACTCCATACTTAATGATGCAGTGACTTTATTTGTACCAACTAAGACGGTGAAATCTTGTGAAAAATTTCCAAATTGGTATTCCGCATCACTAATAAAAATAATAAATGAAAAACTTAAATACCATAAAAAATGGAAAACTTATAAAAACCTTGCAGACTATAAAACATTTTCTCTTCTCCGTTCACGCCAGAAACAAGAAGCCAAAAATTGTTATGACCAATACACTGATCAAACTGAATTAGCTATTCAGAAAAATCCTAAACAATTTTGGTCATTCGTTAAATCGAAAAAATCTCTAAGTTATTATCCAACTGAAATGTTTCTTCATGATACAAAGAGTGATAACGTGCAAAGCAGTTGCGAGTTATTTTCTACCTTCTTTCAGTCTGTTTTTATTAATAACGACATTGATTTACCTATTGTGGACTCTAGAAATGTCATTGACATTCAAACTGTAACATTTAATTCTAAATTAGTTCTTAAATATTTAAATGATCTAGATCCTTCAAAAGGAGCAGGACCTGACGGATTTCCTACGTTTTTCATAAAAAGATGTGCAACGCAATTGGCTTGTCCGTTGTCATATCTTTATAACATATCATTAAAAGAAGGTAAATTTCCAATGTGCTGGAAGAAATCTCACGTTACTCCTGTCCATAAAACTGGTGATCTACACAATATTGAAAATTATAGACCCATATCTAAAATTTCAATTTTTAGCAAATTAATGGAAAAAATCATCACTGAACAAATTTCTCCAGCGGTGAAGCACTTCATTGATCCAAACCAACACGGTTTCTTTAAAATGCGAAATGTTTCTACTAATCTTGCTGAATTTACAGATAGGGTTCTAAACGTAATGGGCAGCCGACATCAGGTCGACGCTCAGTATACAGATTTTAGAAAGGCTTTTGATAAAATCAGTCACAAAATCCTTCTTCACAAATTAAAATGTTATGGCTTTCACGGTAATCTACTACGTTGGATTGAATCTTATTTAAAGTATCGCCTCCAATCAGTTGCACTATTAAACTACCAGTCTTCATTTAAACAATGCTATTCCGGTGTACCCCAGGGATCCCACTTGGGTCCATTATTGTTTATTCTTTATATTAATGATATGGGTAACGTCTTTAAATTTTCCGAATACAAAATATTTGCCGATGACACAAAAATATACAAGAAAGTTACTTCCCTACAAGATTGTCTTGATATGCAAGAAGATCTTGAAAACTTCTCTACTTACTGTGTAAATAATCAGCTCATATTAAATCCGCTTAAATGCAAAACAATTACCTTTACGAGAATAAAAAATCCGATAGATTATTCGTATTCTCTATCGGGTACAGTCTTGCACCGTGTCCAAGAAATACGAGATCTAGGTGTAGTTCTGGACTCAAAAATGACATTTCAATCACATATTGATAAAATTATTGAAAAAGCATATAAAATGTTAGGTTTTATTATACGAGTATCTAAGCCTTTTAAAAATGATCTAACAATAAAAAATCTTTATTATAGTTATGTAAGAACCCATCTTGAATTTGCGTCTATCGTTTGGAATCCACAATACATTACTTATATTGACAGGCTGGAGAAAGTACAAAACAAATTTTTAAAACATTTGAATTTCCGATGCTCTCTTATATTTCCAAATCATGACTTATCTGGACGTTTTCACAAACTGATTAACCTCGAAAAAAGGAGAACATTAATGGACCTCACATTCCTCTATAAAATTATTAACAGTCTAGCTGATTCGTCCCAGCTCCTAAATAAAATTCAAATTAACTGTCCATCACGTGCCCTACGAAATCACCCAACCTTTAGAATACCTAGTGTCAATACGAACTATTGCCAGAATTCGTTTTTACACAGATCGTGTTCCACTTTTAACAGCTTTTTTAACCATATAGATATATATCATACAGGATTACAATTATTTAAAAATAGTGTATTGAAAACTTTTGAATAAAACTCCGGTTGGTCCCTTTTTCTCTTATATCACTCAAATTACATACATTCATATTATTATTATAAATTAAATTTCTCTTTTGAAATTTTGTATTACTTCTAAAATCGCTTTAATGAAATTTTATCGACTTCTCTTGGTTTAAAATCTTCTCCTTATATTGCTTTTTCAAATTTTAAATGATTACTTGCCATACTTGTTATTCCTTCTTTATTTTTTCTTTTTTCTCTGCTGCCATTGGCATGTTTTTATACTTGTTATACTTTTAAACTACTTTTAATTACTTATATTATATATGTTAATAAAATCAATATATTGCTGCTCTTACTATAATGTGTCATTAATTTTGAAGATGTTTTTTAAATTGACCTAAATTTAAATTTACTGTCTTATATTTCACTTAAAGATTCTTCTCATCGTTTCTTTGAATCCCTTAAAATAAATATGTGTTTATGTTTTTCCTTTTTTAAAAAAAAATGTTATTACTATTTTATTTTATTTTTACATCTGAGTATGTTTTTCATTCTTTATTTCCATTCTTAATTCTTAATTACTCTTACAAGTTTTCTTCATTTTTAATATTATTTCCATTTGTAAATACTCACTACAAACTACAAACCTTAAAATATTTTTTTTTTTCACTTAAATTTAAATTTTTAAACAACTTTCATTTATGTTTTCTTTTTCCTTCTCTTTTTTATACCTTCATAATTAACATTAGATTTAATTGCTTTTTAATATGGAAACTTCACTGGTCCATTAGAATTAAGTCCAATTGTGTAAAATATTAAACTTTGTAACTGTACTGTATGTTTCCTGAATAAAAGAAAATAAAAAAAAAATAATTGGTCTAGAAATGGCGTACGAGACCACCTATTATTTGGTTTGAATTCGTATTGAAATATATTTTTTGAAAAAATCAACCGTTTCAAAAAGGTGCCGTTTTGAGATCACCTTTTATTTATACATTAAACGCCCAGAGCGCTTTTACTATACGTTTTTTAAAATATAATACATAACGGAGTTTACAAACAATAATAGGTAGCTGTTGTGCGTTCTATACAAAGTTTTAAATTCTTCTATTAGAAAGTCAAGTTAATTAATACATGTTTAAAAAGATACAATTGAAGTAATTTAAAAGTGTGAAATTTAGTGTATAATAATAACTGAATGAATAATACCTAAATAAAATAAAAAAACAAAATAAACACACATATTTATTTGAACAAATATAGAAAAGTACATTTATCAATATAATAATTAAATAGCAAACATTGTTTTTTTCTGATAACTTATTATGTTGTACTTGCCATATTTATTTATTTAATTAAACCATGCGAAGTATTAAATATATCTAAGATCAGATAGGTGCAATGCAGCAAGGTGTTTATTCAATTAGCAGTGCCTTGTAAGGACTCTAATGACAACCCTTAACTCGATTACTTATCGTAAGTACAAAACCTAAAACAAGAGAATAATAAGATAAGTCTACCTCGGTGTGCTAGCTAGCATTTTTACCATATATGATTGAGGTCCCACAAGGGAGGAGAGAATAATATACTCGTTTTACCGTATTTTGCGGACGATAAGACGCACCTGACCTTAAGACGCACCCAAAAATTTATTAATTGAAATTTTATGAAATAAATAGCATTGGACCACAAGACAAACCACAATTTTTGGTTGAATTTTCAGAGTAAAAATGTGCGTCTTATTGTCCGAAAAATACAACAATTTACGAAATGTATATTCCCGTCTCTTTTCAGTATGTAACGGGGCGCTAGATCTCGTCAAATCCGGCGCTTGGTCTCGGATTCGTTTATTTTCGGGGTAAACATGAACTACGTTCGTATTTTAATGGGTTATAATTTATTTATTTTAGCATTTGATTTTATTTGGGATTTTTACAGCTATTACATAAACAAAATAAGTAGTAAAATATTAACAATACTTAAGCCAATTTAAAAAATCCACTGTAAATCTAATGACAATAATACATAAGAAAATTCCTCTCAAACATAACCATAATACACGCTTCACGTCTAATGATGGCTTGGTAGTACCAAAAGTATGTAATAAATATGGAAATAGAACTCTCAAATACTTAGTACCTAGAATTTTTAATTTATTACCAAAAGAACTTAAATTTAACTCACATTTTAACAAGAGCAAAATAAGAGAGTGCCTACTCGATCAAGAGTTTATATATGAATAGTAGCTTAGGTGTAAATATTTTAATTTTTCATATATTTTCTTTTATTTAAAAAATAAATTTATATATTGTTATTTTTATAAACATGTTTATTCTGATCTTTCCGGCTGTTAATTTTTATCTGTTATTCATTGTTTTTATAAAGGTAAATAATATTATTAAGTCAGTATAAATATAATCTTCACCAACAAGCTTCAATAAGTGGCTTGGTGGGATTTTAGTTTTAGAAAAAATATAACAAGTGAATTTTTTTTTTTTTTTATTGTAAAAATGTATAATTATGCTTTTAAATAAAAAAAATAAAAATAATAATAATTATTATGAATAACTTATACAGCGCCATTTTCGTGATATAATACCTCAATGGCGCTTTACAAAGTGATTATATAAAGATATAAACTTAATTTTAACTTTTTAATTTAAGAAAAATTATGTACTTTTTCATATCATTATTTATGAAATTATCAAGATACGCAGCAATTAGAGTTTAGAGTACCAATTCAGTGCCTTACGCACCACTGGGTGCAGATAAAGATATTATAATGAATTAATTGATCTCGATAAGGGTACTAAAATAAATCATTTTTTCAACTTATCAAAATATCGTATATTCCCGTGAAAATTTGACGCTTGAAATTCAGTCATAAACGCGTTTTGTAACATCATTATAAATGAAGCAAAACTCTGTCCTTCAGTCATATTTGTTTCGAAATTCAAGTATTGCTCTGGCGAACACAGCCCTCGTAATTATTATAATCAAGATGTAAGGAGAAACGGGTGGAAGTGGGAAGTCCGCCGGAAAAGAGACAAATTAACGAGAAGGGGATGGAAAAACTCAGAAGAATTGTCATTTTTAAGACAAACGCCTACGGATTTAATCTTTGAACTTAAGAAACAAAGTCACAATCTTTGAAATAATTTTGTCTGAATTTTTGCCGACATGTTTTTCTGAGAATTTAAAAATCATTATTTCGGACAGGAGGTTTTTCACAAATGATTTCAAGGTAGATATTTTTGAATCTGACAATTACGAAAGTCTTTTGCGTTGTGAAAATGAGTCATCCGTTTTTATTTAATGACTTTAAATTATTCGTTACATTATTCTATAAGATAATTGGACATTTTGCTCAAAACGACTTCTATTCATATCCTATGATTTTTTATAATTTTTATTTATAAGCCGACACTAAGCAAATATTTTTTTGTTACATCTAATATCGTGAGGACAGCATTGTTTCGAAAGACTCAATAATTGAACTTTAATAAATTGGTGATGAATACACATACCTGCGGGATAAAGTAGGTACATTTTTTAAGCAAAAGTACCAGTTTTCTTAAAAAGACAAGTTTATGAATCGTGTATATTACCAATTACCAGTGACGACATACGGACTCGAAACTGGGTCTGTGATACAGAAAAGTAGCCCGAAACTAGAATGCACGCAACGATCCATGGAAAGACATATGCTCTGTGTATGTCTAAGAGACAATTAGAAATGAAGAGTTAGACGCTGAGTCGTGGACATCATGGATCGCACAGCAAAATTAAAATGACATTGGGCAGGAAGGACACTTGGCGAGGCAAAATGATGGCAGGTGGACACCCAGAATAATAATATGGAGACCATGGGCAAACAAGTGTTAGAAGGAACGAAATGGATGGGTCGATGATATTGCCTCGATAGCCGGTACAACACGGATGATAAAAACGAGTGATAGGGAGGATTGGAGATGTTTTCAAGAGGAGAAGAAGGTGATGAACAAAAGTATGTCGGAAGTGATGGTATTTGAAGGGGAAAGTGAGGTTACTGTGTGCATAATACATGTGAATAACGAATATCTTAATAGGGTAGAAGAATTTGTGTACCTGAGACATGTTTTCAAGAGATGTAAGTGTAGAAACAAATGTCAAATGTAGAGATACGGGCCAAAAAAGTAGCACAGTAATTGCCAGTAAAAATGGCAATCGCAGTTAGACGGGCAGTGCACAACGGAATTTTAATCGCAACAAAATAGTTTAGAAGTGAATATAATTTGCCAAACCCACATCAAAGGAGGCTGTGGGTGTAGTAATGTTAAGGTAATATGAATCGCAATTTACGAAATTGAAAAAAAAAATATTTTTAAAAATCAACTCGTTTATTGACAAAAATACAATGCTTTTTGTATGAACGAAACCGAGTGGAAGACCCAAGGTCTTTAAAGCGGTTTTTTCGGGTATGTGGAAGAAGTACTTTCACTCTATGGAAGTGAAACGTCTGAGAACTGGCAGACAAAGGATGAAAACAGAAAGAACGCTATCAGAGTTTAATCTCTTAGACGAGTGAGTGGGTAATCAATGAATTATTACGAATGACAAAATAAGGCGAGAGTGCAAATCTCAGATAGGTATCTATAATTGATAGAATGAAGAAAAAATCATTAAAATGGTTTTGTCATGTAGAACAAATGGATGACGAAAGAATTTGCATAACAGATTTATTTGCATATGTGGCTAGAATAAATAATAACGTAGAACGAGGACGAGGACGACCAAGAAAGGCGTAGCACAAGGTCGCTTCAGTTCGTTTTTGTCCAACAGACCAAAACACATATCTTCAGAAATAAAACTTTTTTTTTTACGAAATAGGCATAAATAATGACCTAACTTAAATTCGTTAAAAAACCCCTTAAATACATTTTTTTAAATATTTCCATAATTTTAATTTTATAAATAAAGGCTTTCTCAGTACTCCTGTACACTTGACTCAATTTCGTTAAAAGTGGTCTGTTGGACAAAAACCAACCAAAGCGACGATAAATTAACCAAAATGTTTTGTGATATGCGCAGTAAAAGTATTAATATTTATAGTTATAGTTATGTTTACTGCGATAATGTTGAAACGGACGACGTATTTTAGTATTTACGAGTTAAAGTAGTTTCTGTCCGGACGAAGATACGGGTACACACGTCTCGAAACCGGTAGACATCAAAAAGTCAATTAGTGATTATACACTTTTTTAACATTTTTTTTTGCACCACAACAGGCCAGTAGGCCTAATTACAGTGGTAAATTACATCACAGAGCACCCAGGCTTGAGAAAAATCACATTTAAATTTATGTGTTCTCACCGGGAATCGAACCCGGAACCTTCCGTGCGTGAGTCAAGCGTCTTGACCACTACACCACGGAGGCCGCCATAGTGGTCACTTATATGGACTGATATTGTTTAATGCTTTCAATATAAATAATCAAACTGAAATATTTTTAACCACTTAAGCCAGCCGATGACAGGACGTCAACCCTGTAAATGTCTAGACTTACGTTTTCTCTTCTCAAAAATGTTTTTCCTCTATGTTGCAATAATTTTTGCTAAAATAATCCCTTTAAATAATATCTTCAATATTAATTAACTTTGTTCAAATTAATTAAAACGTAATACACAATCAGCGCCATCTCATCTTCCTCAAACACGAAATAGCTCGAATCCTTTCCAAGAAAATTTTCAGAAAATATAGTTACAATCCTGAAATCCTGAAACATCGCCATAGAACCTCCTGAGGTGAGCGTTAATCAAAGCCTCTACAAAATAATGAAGCGTGAAGCTAACTAGATTTTTCAGATGGCCTTGTTGTGGTTTTTAGAGTAACCACAATTTCTTACTTTCTAAACTTACACATTTTAAAAATATTTTACTGTACTATCAACAATTTTTTCAGTATATATATTAATTAATAGTAAAGTCCTACCTTTTCTCTGTGTCCGGGCGGACAAACAATATATTTCTGTTTCTGAAATAGAACCGGAATCCTGGATAAACTTGATAAAAACTCTTAAGTAAAAATCCTGAAAAGGGAAATCGAGTGGGAATAAGCTTACCTCGTAGTGCAGTTGTTAGCGCGTTTGCCTATCAAACTTTTAGTACTACTACTACTACTACTACTACCATCACGCCATTTCCCCGTAAGGGTAGGCAGAGAGAATAGACCGTCACACCTGGCATACATTCCTAGCTTCCTCCACATTCATACATCTTGTCATACATGCCCTTCGGTTCTGTCTGCTTTTGACATGACCAGACTTAAGATTTTGGTTTATCTGATCATGCCACGTCTTCCTTGGTCGTCTTCGCCTCACGTTGCCATTCATTTTCTCCATATATACTTGTTTTACCATTCTTTTGTCGTCCATTCGTTCTACGTGACCAAACCATCTCAGAGACCCTTTCTTAATCTTATCAATTAAACTTGACTCTGATTTACACTCTCGCCTGATTTCATCATTCGTAACCCTGTCATACATTGATTTCCCACACATTCGTCTAAGAGATCGCATTTCAACTGCGTTCACTCAGTTTTCATCCTTCCTCTGCCAGTTCCATGTTTCACTTCCATACATAAGTGTTGGGAGTAAAATTCCGTTGTGCACTGCCAGTTTAGCTTCGATTGACATATTTTTATTAGAAATTACTGTGCTTAGTGCTCAATCAATTTTCAGTGTCAGCTAATCTATCTTATTAAGGACAGTGCTGAAACTAAATCACGAATTTCTTGTATGTAAACAATTAATTATCAAAATATTCTATTGACTATTAACAAACTGCTGATACGAGCGGATATAAAACGCTGAGAAACACGGAATTACTACACGATTTCAAAATCTCATCAAGAAGTAAAATAAACTCTGGACTATATATACGTGATAACTTCCTCAGTTACAATATGCTGTTACAACAGCAGTTCGGACAACCCCAGACATTTCCAACATGTAATCCAGTTTAAGGCTCAGTGACTCAACGTAAAACGTCTTAACAGTTAAGCTAGGGTTTCTTAGGGCAGCGGTGCTCGTATCTCAACGGCCGTAATGAACGGTGATGCGGTGGACAGCCAACGTATCGGTGACTAGAGAGTGGTTTCCTAGGAAAACGGTGTCAAAATCACCGTTCACTACGGCCGTTAAGATACGGGCACCGCTGTACTAGGAAACCCTAGCTTTACTCTCTCTATTACTTTATTTACTCAATGTAATAAATACACTTCAACCCTCAATATCGTTCTCTTCTGTCAACCTTCAACTGGGTAGAAACTTCCATGCTTTATCAAGCATTAAATCCTACAAACTCATAATCATTCCTTTTTCGCACCCAGTGGTGCATTGGGAAATCAAACGTAGAAGTCATCTGTTTCATAAACGTAAGATAATCAATCTTACGCTACATGTGCCAGTCCAGGAACAATGAAATAATCGAGATTAACCCTCTCTTCCCGGTGATGTATGCCCATATACATATTTATTGCATCTAGTAATTTTAGTATCTCAATGACTATAATAAATACTGTGTCAAAATTTTTGATATTTTTCCGTTATACACCTGCGTGTTGGTTAAATTTTTTTTTAATAAAATAATAAATACTATTTGGGCATGGAAAATGCAATTTATCAGAATTTGGAGATAAACCACCAATACAATCAAAAGTGTACCACTGTGTCGCATGTCCCGACGTATGAAGTAAAAGAGTACCGAATACTAAATTACCCCACACACTATTTTCGTCTCACTCTCGATACTATAGGTATATTCGGGAATGAGAGAGATAATTTCACGTGTGAACGCGCGAATAGCAAATTTGCTAGAACTAGAACGCCAGTAGTTATCCGAGCTATGTTAGAGGTAGTCTTCTAGCTCACTCTACGAGCGTGAGCTAATTATTTTTCCACGTTTTTTGCAATTAGATTTAAAATATTATCACTTTTGACTTCAACTTTATTATAAATAACTAAAGCAATTGTCTATAAATATTTTTTTTCCCGATTTAAAATCTCCCATTTTTGCATGTGTATCGACTACACAGCACCATAACGCGAATATGTTTTTGACACAGTAAGGGAAAGGATAAAAAAACATGAAAATCAAAATTTACTTCTACTCCGTCAGGAATCGAACACAGAACTTCTAGAATGGAAGCGAACGCGTCAATCAATACACAACAAGGCAAACTTATCATTTCACGATTTCCTTTTTCAGGGTTTTTATCTGACTTACTTAACTAGTAAAATACATAATTGAAAGCAGTATTTTTCTATTGACCTGATAACTTACTCAGCTGGAAATTATTAACCTAGTAAAAAAAGTAAATGCTACGCAATGTGTAAAGTGATCACTTAACCTAGCTGATAACTCTATGAATCTTAAGATTTCCACATTTTCGACAAATTTATCTCTGTTGAAAAATCGACACTATCGTAGAACAAAGATGCATGTCTGTTTTTTCAACTTTACATGAGAGCGACGTAATATTTTTTTTGACACTTTATATAACAGCTTGATACGTACGAAAGTTTAGTGTTTTTTTTATTCTAGTTTTATTGTTTTTATTTTGATGCTTTGGATTTTTTTTTTTTTAAGTTTCCATATTACCTTTTCTAGATCAAATGTAAAAGAAATTCAATGTCGCAATTTTCGCACATTCGTCGTTATTCTACGATCACAAC
The DNA here is from genome assembly GCF_059751315.1 of Micrasema longulum. Lineage (NCBI taxonomy): Eukaryota > Metazoa > Arthropoda > Insecta > Trichoptera > Brachycentridae > Micrasema > Micrasema longulum. The sequence continues at coordinate 113,572 of NW_028278346.1, forward strand.
AAAATATTTGAATATTGATATTACTTCCGCTAAGGAAAATTCAAAAAATTTCTACACACTCAAAATATTGTGAATTTTTATTTCCTTATCTTTTCCGCTGCAGTCACCCTATTTTGTGGCCGCATTTGGATTTATTGCAATCATTTAGGAGTCTTTGTACCGGGGACATATCTGGCCTCGTACGTCAAGCTCGAGACTCGACCTGAGGCCCGTAAGGCCCAAGGTCTGTGGGAATTAATGAACTACGTGATACGATTTCACTACCTAACACCCAACTTGCCAACTACTACCGCCATATAAAAAATACTACAAGTATGCGTATTACAATGGAAAATGAAGCACAAACAAACCTGTTATCTTGTAAGTTAGAACAAGTAACTAGACAACCCTTAAAAAAATTGGTGAGAATTTGGGATCGTTGATTAAATTAACGTAATTATGCAGAAAGTCCAAAATTTTGAAAAATGAGATATTGATGTTATTGGGTGCAGTAAAGTCAATCCTATGTTCTGCTAAAAACAGCCAGACCGCATTCATACAAAAAACTGTATTAACTACCTTCTGAAAATGGTGTGGATCACAAAAACGGTATTTCTCAATTTACAGAAAACACTTACAGTACTATAAAAATCTTATAGTACTTTAAAAATCATTAAAACTGGTCAAATACATAATTGAATTCTTCTTTTTAATATAAAAAGAAAGAAAGAATGTATTCCTTGTTTATCATTTGTTAAAAACCAGTAAAAACATTCCCACAGTTGTGTAGATTCGATTATTCTCTCATTTCACAAAAGTGCTATTATCTCAGTTTCACTTTTCAATGGCTGGCTGCTTTCTTGCATACCAACGTTCAAATTATGTTACATTTCTAATATAAAATTTGTAAACTTTTTTATTTATTGTTTTTTAAAAAATACATAAATTGTGTTTTTTATTTAGTTTTGGTTAAACTGTAAGAAATTGCTTGTGGCAATAAGTCCACCATTTAACTATGTTTCCTTTTTTTATTATTTTTGTATTTTATGGTTATTGGGATTTATTGTTTTTATTATTATTACTATTATATTTGAAGCACGAACTTTGTGATTATATTCACTATAATAAAATAAATATAAAATAACTTTGTTTTTAACCACTTTTTTTTTCTAAAGCCATACAAGCTTTTTTATTAAGGTTTACTTAGGTAATGAATCTTGTCATATTTTATTTTTACTGGCTTACTGAGTATGTCCAGATATTAAATCAAATATTGATTAGAGTCTACATTTTGACGTTGGACATTCGTTTAAAATGCCCTAATAAGGCAAAATATGAGGAAGTTCAGTAGTTTTTTAAATGTTTTATTTGATAATAGAAACACAATGTTCGCAATGAAACGCAGTTCACAACGGAGTTCTGGTGCCAACTCTAATGTATGGAGCGATGTATGGAATTGAAAAAATAATTATGAAAGTTGGTTAAATGCTATCGAAATGCGATCCTCAGGCGAATGTGTGGTAAAACGATGTATGATAGGTGCACACATGTCGAGATCCGAGAACTGTGTAAAGCTGAGACACGCATTATCGACAGAATCAAGAAAGGGGTGCTTTGTACATGTAGAGCAAATGGACAGCGAAAGAACGGATAAAAGGATCTACGATGCGAATGTTGATGGATGCAGAAAACGAAGAAGACCGACAAAGACATGGCACGATCAAGCCCATCAAATACTTGAAGATGGACATGTCAAGAGTAGAAATAATCGGCGTGCGTGCATAATAAGTTGTATAAATGTAGAGGAAGAGAGGTATGTATGCAAAAACAGACTGATATGGCATTCTATTATCTCTGCCTACCCTTACGGGGAAACTGCGTGATGGTTTGTTGTTGTTGTAATAGAAACGAATCCGAAATTTTTATTTTTATATTTTTATGTATTATATTTTCAGCGCCATGATTTTTTACACTTTTATAATTTTGAAATTACTTCACGTAAAGTACGTAACGAGTTCTCTTTAGTGAGTTCTGCTGATTGGTGAATTGGCTTCCCTTAAACCGAAAATCTATAACCACACTCTATCATTGGTTGATTTGGAAGAACTAGTGGCGTCATGCAAAGTAGTTCGTTTTTATTAAAGTCATTTTTATTTATTTTTTCATACATTTTCAAGAATTTTAGCCATACTATTTAATGCTTTAATTTTTACCGCGCGCAAGGAAATTTAGCACGAAATTTTTCCTCATTGGCCCCAAAGTAAGGCAAAATAAAATTGGAAAAATCGAGTGTAATTTTCACTTTTTTACTGATCGGGATTTTTTCGTGTGACAGCAAATTTGACAGTTATTATCTTCAATAATACAACTTTTAAAACTGTGACAATCCCTCGCAAAGCCGTGACTGGTTTGATTGGCGTTTCGACAGTGTAATTGACAGCTCTAAATGTTCCGCATCGGGGGGGCTTAATGGGTTAAATTGGGCTTGCAAGTGTAAACTACTTGAACTTTAAACCCCCTCAGCTCTACTTTACACACACGTCTTACTAACACTGCGCAAAACAAGGATTGACACATCGATAAACACGTCAAGTTTAATGACGTTACAATACTTCAGTCAACCCTTTGGTGCGTAAGTTGTTTATTTTTACTTTATTTTCGCAATCTCTCAATAACAAAATACTCCTTCCAAACGTCGAATTCGCTTAAATTTTTATGTAATAAACACTGTTTTTACCATAATTTGTTTTTGAGATTGAGGCCGCTATTTTTAAGTTTACATCTAATAGATAATTTTGGTATGATTAGTTCGAAAAAATTTCACCTGAGGATCAGTTTTGCTGTGTAGAATTACTACTCCTTTGCAAATCTCAATATCATGGTTTGAATATAATGCGGATTTTAAATTTGTTTTCATAAATAAATTGAATTGAAAAAATAAAAACCTTCATATTGCAATTTTCTGACGGTACAAATTTGTTCCACAATTTTTTTTTAATTTTATATTTAAATATTTAAAAAAAACAAGAAATGTATTATGTAATTTTTTTTAAGCCACGAATAACGTAATCCAAAAAATAAAAAGTTCAAAAACCCTACGTTCAGAGAAAAAAGGGTTAGTTTAATTATTAAAAAATGGTCCTTTTCTGTTGTAAGGACTCTGGAATTATGTAAAGTTCGCATCACCCATATTCTGTTCACATTCACATGTATGGAGATGGTATAATACATATCATTTTATAAATAAGTTTGGGTCGGTCTGGGATCTGTACAGCGTTGCCATTACTACCGATTTTTCGGTAGATCTTCCGATTTTGGGAGCAATCTACCGATCTACCGAATTCTATTGAAATTCTACCGATTTCTATAGATTTTCTTGTTTTCTTTTCCATAGAACAAATTTTCAATACAAAAAAAAACGAATACATATTATAATATTTTATTGTTTGTTTGCTCACCTAGGTTTTCATATATCTGTTGATTGTTATAAAAACTGCTCATCTATAGTACATAATAAGTATATATAATGAATAATATATTTATGAAATTAATTGGTTAGTATTGGTGAATGGTGATTCCCGGTTATTTTCAAATACCTACCTATATATTATTGTGGTAGAGTATATAAAGACTATAGAATTTCATGACATTGTTGAAAAATGTATATTTTTCTTTGTTTATCTTATGGGGAGAAATGTAAGGGGGACACCTTTCATATAAAAATTATGGAAATGGTTTTTCTTTGGTTAATTATCTATTGTTTATTTAAATTAAGTTGAATCATTGCTTTAAGTAATTTGTTCAGTACTTTAGAAGTTTTTACATTTAAAGAACTTTGAAATTTGAATTATTTCTTTATTTGGCAATTTTATTCGACAACAAAGTTTGACTGATGATTGTAAAAATGACCAGGACATAGAGAGACAGAGAAGAGCCATCGATGTCAAGGTCTCTATGCTGCAAGACGCTTCTACCTGCAAATAAAAACTATTTATACAGAGTCATTGACAGGCTTACAATACACAATACTTGAATTTCATTATTAATTAACATTATTGAATATATTTTATTAAAATACATTCAACCGATGTATATTTGTACATAAAAAAATTCATACATAGGTGACTTAGTGTGATTTCATTAATATTTTTACCTTAAACCCTTGAAGAGTTTGTATGGTTACTTAAAATACAGTATTGTTAAAATAGAAATTAAAATGTCGACATAACCTCAAAGTAATAAAACAAGATTTACCTGTATTCTGGGCCAGTTTTACAAGCCAGAATCAATATATTTTGGTGATTCACATATTGCAGTCCTTCTGGTTTTAAATTGTTCATTTATCAAGCGTTTTCGACTTTTTAGAGCAACGGCTTTAAGCGAAACGGCGCTTTAATTTTGAACTGTCAAATTTATTTTTGTTCCTTCCCCCCTCTTCACCACCCCCTGAATCTACCGAAATCTACCGATTTATTTTTCTGAATCTACCTATTTTCGCTTGATCCAGTCTGGAAACCCTGGATCTGTATTTTGTTTATCATTTAAATTAAAACTTTTATTTTGGGAAAAATCAAAGAAATTAGCTGAATAAACTTTCACGCTTCGTTTTCACCAAGGAAAAAAATATTATTGTAAGACTTTCCAAGTTTCGTTCAAATATTTTTATATAATATTTTAATGACTGAACTCGGAACTTGTTAAGGGTCTGATATTAAAACATCACTTCGCATCATTCCAACAGAAGCAATATTACTGGTGATTAAACTGTTAATTATATACGGATAGTAAGGTTGGTATCTAAGATAACGTCTTACTTTATTCATGTCCGCTCTCTAAGTAGAACACTTGAAGTAAATTTTTTTATTATTATTTTAATTTTCTTATTTCCTAAAATTTTGTTTTTTTATTTGCCAAACCAACAGTTCTCCATACATGTTTATGGTAAACATAAAATAGAATGCATGAAAAATAATTATACAAAGTTGGTAAAGAAATATAATCCATATACTATTTGTACAAATATAATAAGTACCTACATAAAGAAAATATTAAATAAAATCATTTGACAAATAAAAGAACAAAAATATTCTTGTAGTAAACGGGGCGGGATCAGGACAGGGATGCATAAAGAGAGGATAGGGAGAGTAAGGGAGAGTTCAAAATGTACCTTTTTATTATTATACATAATGCATTTTAAGTGTAAATTAAAATGCTGACAGATGATATTTGTATAGTAGAAATACAATTACCGTGTATTGTCGTATATTTTTGTTTCGTTTTTTTTTACATTAAATAATACAAATAGAGACACCAGATATTATTTTTTTTACATTAAATAATACAAATAGAGACACAAGTTACATAGTATGAGTCTCAACAAAAATCTGGAAACTTAAGTGTACTAAATACTCGTATAATTTATTTTTTTTACTCGTATAATTATACGAGTATTCGGTAAACTTAAGAGTCCAGTTTTTTGTTGAGACTCATACTATGTAACTTAGAATAAATATTTGGTGTCTCTATTTGTATTATTTAATGTAAAAAAAAACGCTGAACAAAAATCTGGAAAATATTATTGATATTAAAAACATAAGTATTATTTTGAGTTATCAGAAAGATGACGGGCGCCGTGGCGTAGTTGGTTAGACGGACAATTGTTAAGCTGGCGTCGCGGTTCCATTCTCGCCTGCAAGAAAAAAATCCAAGAAAGATTTTTTTTTTCTATTTTCCACCTGCTTCAAGCCGCTCTCCAAGTTCTCATACCACAGTTAACTTAAATACAAGATACAAAAATTGAAAATTCGCTACTTGCAAAATCCGACAGTTTCCGATACCTACCCTTTAATTTACGACCCAAATTAATTTTGTAATATTGTAGTAACATGTCATGTAGGGTAATGCGCACAAACCGCTAACATTTGCCCTATATAGAACGCTAAACCATTCCACATTAATGTGTTTAGGGAGCACAATGATTCTGATTCCAGAATAATCGAATGTTCAGAATTAATGTCGCATTGATTTTCTTAACATATGTGGACACCTAAGAACGCGGAATATACACGTGTATTGATTAAGATGCTTGCGTTGCACCGTGTTCGATTCTCGGTATGCTACTATTGCAATTTACCACCATTTCAATTCATTTCTTTTGGTTTGTAAGGTAAAGAAAAAGCCTTGTAGAAGGGAGATAAAAAAATGCAAAATGTGGGTTGCCTTACTTGGATCGGAATTTTTTCTCTAGTTGGCCAGGATATGTGCATAAAAAATAATATCCTATAAAAAATTAATACCAAAGATAAAAATCTTTATTTTCATATTCCTTATCTTAAACGATTTACATTTTCAAAGTCAACAATTAATCTGATTCGTAATTAAACCGAAAATCGTTAACCAAACCGCTTCGTGATCTATTGGGTTGCAAAATAAGTTTTGTCCGTTTTTTACCCAAATGAAGAGAACAAGAGGACACAATTTTATTTAAAACACAAAAATTTAGTCAAAAATTCATAAAATCTTCACATTACCTTGCGCAAATATCGCGAGCAGCTTTAGCAACTTTATTACCTCGATTAGACCCGAACAAAGAGTGATGTAGATAATGCTCACTTTCGTCTACTTGACATTCTATTTTGAAATCGAATGAAATAATCAATTTAACGTAAAAGCAAAGTACATACGTTTCCGGTTGAAACTTGAGTTTAAATCTGACCAATGTATTTAAATATGTAAAAAAACATTACCTTCGCAAAAACGTCGCGAAATAACTGGTATAATTTATCTATTAAAAATTGCCTCTGAACTACTATGCAAACTCTCTATTGATGTTTCTCCAAAAGTTCCTAGGAATACCCTTTTTCTTCATATTCCTCTTGTTTCATCTAATTATAGGCAAAATTCATATTTATGGTGAACATTCAATAATTTTAATGTAAGCACCAAACATAGATTTATTTGCGAATAATCGTAATGACATGCGGCGTTTGCTTTCGAAATAATTCGTTGTGTTTTTTCTTTTCTTTTCTTTTGGATTTACTTTAGATTGCTGTTCGTTTTATGTTCAAGAATATTTTTTAACTTACTGTGATACTACTTGTGAAAACCTGTAATAATTGGCTTATTTGTAATTTGTTTTGTTTTATATATAAGATAAATGCGCATGTTGGTTTTACGAATAAAAAATCTTATAGAGCAGACAATTTTCTTTTTAATGAAGTATAACTTTAACATGCCTTTACTATTTTGTTTTTACTCTTAGTGCTCATTTTTAAATTTGGAAAAAACGGACGTAGCTCATAATTTCAGATAGAATTTATCAAACGCTTGTTTGTAAAACTATGTAACAATAAAACGAATATACTCGTATATATATTGAAATATGACTCATATAGTTTATAAATAATAATAATGATTAATTTATTGCAATCGTTGGCGATTAAATCGGTTGTAAGTTTCTGGTCACCCATTGCGCGGTCTATTAATTCGGTTTCTGATGACCATTGTTGTTTGTGGGTACAATGCAGGAGATGATTACTGGAAATCGGCCGCGACAAACAACGGCTTTAAGCTAAACTAATTATCGAACGCGCGATGAGCATTGCGCCGCGACGCCAACGCGCGACGCCGACGCCACCATACCAACACACCCAACGACTGAGGTTTCATTTGCCGCACTTTCATTGGAACCGGAAGCTACAGCGTATCGAGAGATTCAGCAAGCAAAATCAAATGTATTAGCTATCCAAAATTTACATTCAATCAATGTTTTGATCAACAAAGTAACATATCGTGGGGTATATACTATAACTAGGTAACTTCAAAATCAGCAGTTTTTAGTTAACCACTAAAAACATATTTTTATATACTTTCCATGAATGATACAAAAATACAAGTCGTGCATTCAAATCATTATAATATTATTTGAATCCATCAAGACGTAGCAAAGAGTTCATGGAGGAAAATTGGAGGTTAACTAAAAATGCTGATTTTTAAGTCACCCTATAGCAGTGGTGGCCAGCATTTTGTATACGATGCGCCAATTTTTTCTCATACAAGTTCAGATGCGCCATACAACTCAAACTTTTATACCTTATTACATTTACGTTCGGGGCTATAAAATAGAGATAGGAATAGAAACTACTTCGCTTATGAGAGGAAAATGAATACCTCAATCACGGAATTCAATTAATTAATTTACGTCTTGGTGCCTATTTTAAAATAATGGCCACAAGAATGCAATGCGCTACCTATGATCTTTCAATGCACCACGTTTGGCGCATGCGCCACGGTTTGGCCACTACTGCCCTATAGAACCAGAAATCTGAACGAGTATTTTAGACTCGATGGCTACTCTTAAATAAGTCTCCTGAGAAGGGAAATCTAGTGAAAAATATTCCGCCTCATTGTGCAGTGTTGGGCGTGTTCGCTCACTATACTTGAGTTCAATAATTGACATCATTGCAGTGTGGAGTACAACAAAAGTTTTTAAAGTTTCTATGTTTTGTTATTTTTGCGGTTTGATTGTAAAGAAATATTTCATTTTCGCTTGAGTTTTTAAAGTTTCTATGTTTTGTTATTTTTGCGGTTTGATTGTAAAGAAATATTTCATTTTCGCTTGATTGGTTTACCAAAAATTCATAGTGAATATACGAAATTTAAGATAGATACGAGTCATTATTAACACTTTCGGGAAAGGGGTGGGTGATTTCATTGTATACTTGAGGTCCTAGCTTCGATTCCTGGCAGAGTGGACTCGTTAGAGTGGACTTGTTCATTGTTCCTCAGTCCTACCCTTACATGATGCACGAATAACGACATTTGTGCACCTATCGTAGATAGATTTACGACGCAGATACTTGAGAGATCACATTTCGACAGCTTTCGGGGTACATTCTTCTTTTTTGCCAATCTCATCATATTTTATTTTAGATTAATAAATTAATTTATTTTAAATTTCTACTCCCGAGAATTCGCTCTCTCGAGAACAACCACATAGATGACCAAAATATAGAAGAAAAAACGGAAGAATAAAACGTATATATCGAAATTTATTTATTTTAAATTAAACTTTAGTATTTTCCATATAAGATTTTTTTTAAACATGTTTAAAAAAAGAAATATGTTTAAAAAAAAAAACAAAACAAGATGTAATTCATTAGTTAATTATACCTTGATAAAGAAGATTGTGTAGCTTTGAAAACGGTACGTCGAAAAAAAAAGTTCTTTCATATTTATTTTATTGTTATATTTTATCATTTACTCTTTCATACCGATAACCATAGAACTAACTACGGTTTTCATTCCCCTATGCCCAGAATTCTTAGGTCTGCCAACAAACCGTGCCGTGGCGTAGTTGGTTAGACGGCCGACTGTGAAACTGGCGTCGCGGGTTCGATTCCCGCCAGTTGCAAGAAAAAAATTCAAGAAATATTTTTTTCCTCAATTGGTCTGGGTGTTGTGGTGTATTTTTCATTGCTTCCTTCCAAATCCTCTATCCTACCTGCTGACAAGCCGCAAAATAGAGGCTTAGCGGGTTATTCCTTTAAAAAAAAAAACCTTCAAGTCTTGATTTCTTTGATAACAAGTTGTCTTTTTTCAAACAATCACTTAATCAAATTCAATTATAAACACCACTCTCCCGCTTTCACTCCCACCAAGTCTACTATATACCATTGTGTCTTTCGACTTTCCTTTATAATAATTTTCTATGTATAAATAATAATAAATATGTCCTTAAAAATACCCATTGGGCGTATATATACCTATTTGTAAATAAATCAATTTAATTATGTAAAACAGTTTTGCTCATTACGCGTGTTTACCTAAAGTACTAAAATGTATTCAACCTAATAAAAATGTTCAAATAAATTAAATATGTATGAGTCGGCACCAGGACTCTATTGTGAACTGCTAACGTTGCCTCCTACTACAACTATCGGTAATTATACTGTTCTTTCCCTAGTATTAAAAGTGTTTTAATGAACCTTTTTGAACCGCGATTATAATAATTAATACGAATTGGATTTAATTTAACACTTAAGATTATTGATCTCGGTTAAAAGCGGTAATTGTGAATCTCAAGTCAATTATTCACAATCTCAAAGGACCGCTGGAGCAGAACAATGATGGCTTTCAACTTCCTATAATTGAAAATTATCGTGAGAAGTACAACCGCTGAGAAAGCCTCACTTAATTTTCGCACCCGTAATCAGAGAGAACTTTATAAAATATATAATAATATATAATATAAAAAGCAATATAATGCACATCGACAGGGACGAGGTTGTCAATCTTTTTAAAGTTCGAGATTAGCAAAAAATTACTAATCTGCTTTTCTTCCATACTTTTATTTGCTTTTTATATACATATCTTGAGTTGGCATCGTGGTGTAATAATCAGCGCGTTTGCCTACCATGCAAGAGGTCTCGGGTTCGATTTCCGAAATGGTTGATACGAAATATTTATTTAAAAGGGTGTTTTCACACTAGAAACATTCACATTCTATCACTTCTTTACAATATTTTAAATAATACCACTTGGCCTGTTTATCTGAGAGAGCTCTTCCAACCTCTATCACAACATGGACTATCTCATCGTTTTAGTAACGAGAGAACCATTTTAATACCCTTTCATAGCTCTAATTTTCTTGCCTCCTCTTTCACAGTAGTAGCTGCTCGGTTGTGGAATAATCTTTTCACTAATGTTAGAGACGCCCCTTCTTTATTTATATTAAAGTCAAGATTAATATGTCACTGTCTAAATATTCAAGTTGTTCCTTTATCCTTCTTCTTTCCTTTCCATCCCCTCTCCTCACTTCATAGTATAGTGTTAATTATAATAAATATAAAATCGTTAGATTCAATATGACCATGTACTTGTTATTTTCTCAAACTGAACGGTTTGGGTAGGTTGAAAGAAATTACCTTAAGGCAATTTGCCCACCCTTCTTTATATATATATATACATAATTCCTCTGTACGTGTGATGTCACTGAACTCTTATTTAAAAAAAAAAAAATTTGTGTCTCCTGTAAAAAAAAATTAAATTAGCTAATGGAGGTTTCTGAAAAAAAAACCGTTCATATGGGAGCCAAATTCCTATAGACAGATAGGTGAATGTTCCACAATTTGTAAAGTAATAACTTAAATCAGCCAATGACAGTTGAGATATTCGTCAAATTTATTTCATTATTTGAAATATTCAGTGCACATCTGCAATCTCATATACGCCGCGCTAAATTATTACGCTTTCCATATTAAATGTCAATAGATTTACCCTTGCCATCGCATCGGCCCAGCAGCCATTGTACGTCGCTTGCACTGTTCGAGAACAATACAAGATCCGTATTACACCAGATACTAATACTTCTGTTCCCTCATTTGGCTAAGCGCGAAGTGTTAAATATCAGTCTATTATACGTAGGCACTATAAACCTCCAGCGCGTTGTTTTTATTCAAGCGCATCACATGTGAGCGATACCGCATTCATTTGTATAAACAATCAGAGATAATGTAGAACTATTTAAACAATAATTCAAAAGAGATCCATAAACAAGCCAATAAACTTTCTTCTTCTTCTTCTTCGTTTTTTTCCTGGCCTTTTCACTTCTCAATTCGGGTGTTCTGGCCAGTGTCGAGTATTTTTGTTTTTTACATATATACACATGTTTTAGTAATATTATATGTACAAGTTAGTATGTTAGTATTTAATATAATATATACATATAATAATTAAACATATTTACAACTTTACACCATTTACAACTACTTTCAACAACGGGGAAATAGAAGTTGCACTAAAAAAACTTTTTTTGTCCAATATCCTAAGTAGACACAGTGCCTACCTAAATCAAATTACTAAATTTTCGATAGTCTTTTAATTCATATAAGTTTTTTGGATCTCCTGGAAATTCTGTTTTTTTTTTCAGATCTGTGATATTACAATTGAGATGGAGAACATTCTTGAGAAGGGAATATGGAAGTCTAGACTTGAGCGTATTGAATAACAAAACCTGTTATAGCTGTACCGGAGATGATTTCAATAAATTGACGATAATTCATATGCCATTTCTTCCTTTCTTTTCAGGGTGAAGAAATCCACCACAACATATCTGCCGGAGTAATACTCAGTGACCACAGCTTGGTGCTCCAGAGTGTGGACAGAAGGACTGCGGGAGACTTCACTTGTCTAGCGGCCAATACGGAAGGAAAGGGAACCAGCAACCCGGTCACCCTTATAATCCGATGTAAGTATTTATTATTTATTAAAAGAAAACAACAGCCATTAAAGCAAAAAAAAATATTTACAAATAAACAAAAATTATAGGCCAATTATAGTTTTCTATACATTACTAAATACATTGTAAAAAAAGAAGAAAAAAAGCGTACATTGGAATAATAACTTCGCATCATTCCACGCGTAAAAAATAAATAAAATATCATAGTAATAATGAAATAATAAAAAATAAAATAAATAAAAAGTTTTTTGTTTACTCGGACTTAAAACTCATTTCGCCGGCGGATCCATACGAAGTATCAGTCCTCCCTACTTTCTTCTTTCAAACAAGAGAAAATAATTACAAAATTAAAGTGTGCAAAAATTAAAATATTAGGTAGGTACAGTTAGGTTACATAATAATTTGAATTTTTAATTAGGGTTTTAGTATTTTCTTTAAATTTGTTTACAGTTAGACATATATATCTATTTCAGCAAAAAACGTGTTATAATTATTTAAAATTCTGGGCAAAGATGCATTCTTATTATAATTCGTCCTTGAAATACCAACATAAAATAATTGTTGCAGCCGAGTTGTACGTTGAGGAATGCGAATTTTAATTTTCTCAAGCAGTTGAGGGCAATCTAAATTGTTATTGCATATTTTGTAAAGGAAAACGGTATCATTGATGATTCTTCTAGATTGTAAGGTACTGAGCTTCTTCATAGTTTCTGAAATGTAAATATTGACGATAGTTTAGGTGATTCAATTTTTTTTTTTTCAATTCTTTCAATTCTTGAAATATATTTGGAATAATAATATTGATATTAAATATCAATAAAATAAAAAAAATAATAAGCACACATTAAAAAAAAAAACCTGTTAACCGCGTGACCGGCTTGTCAACAAGTTCTTATTTTAAATAGAGACAGATAAAAAAAACAGTTACGTATATTTGGAAAATAATTTAAATAATATGTATTTATATAAACCACTACATAAACGCATTTTGCGCATTTTTGTCCCTTTTTAAGGGCCTTCTACCAAAACATGATAACATCGGCCAAAAACAAGTTACATAAATATACAATAAACATAAAAACAACACAAACAGAAAGGAATAACAATATAGATACAAACAATAGACAACAAAAATATAAGTACGAGAATAAGATCAAAATATTAATTGTAATAATAAACATATAACTAAACTAACAAAACTTCAAAATAAATTGAAATAGGCACTAACAGAAAAAACCAAAACCTGATAACCTATTTAACAGAAAAGAGAAACTTGCAGTAAAATATTAGAAGGAAGATAGAACATAATAACTAGAAAAAAAACATAAAATTATCAAAATATTAACAAACATAATCTTATATTAATGATAAATTTGAACTATTAAAATTAAAAAATAAACGCCAGGGAGTAATAATGAAATAAAAGTTGTTTATTGATCAATTCTGTTTATATTTTTTTATGTTCAAACTGTTCCCTATTATGATTTGTAATATTTGTTTCATTAAAATAATTATGTTTAAATTATATATTTTTTTTACAATAAATCCATCTCACATTTTCTCACAAGATTTAAAAAAACAAAGGACAATAAATTTTGAAATTTATTGGTAATATTTTTAAAACTTTATTTTTTTATTTAAAAAACACATAGTACAGTACAATCAAATAATTTTAAGGGAAAATTCATTCGAAAGGACAAGTGAAGTTTCTAAAGTAGATGTCAAAGAGTAAAATTCAACCTAAAAAACAGAATAGGGGTTAATTACTAATTATGATAACTTAGAACTGATTGAAAAGTATGGATGTGGGAGCGAAAATGAGTAATCTAACTGTCAGTTGCCTTCTGTACGCCGATGACGCAGTCCTCCTAGCTGACAGCGAAGAGGAACTGCAATCCTTGGTTACAAAGGTTTACGAAGTGTGCAAGGAGAGTGATTTGCTAATGAATGTGCAAAAGTCGAACGTCATGGTCTTTGAAAGAAATGTAACTATGACTGAATGTAAGATTGTAGTAAATGGAGATAGTTTGAAACAGGTCGAAGAATTTGTATATCTGGGTAGTATGTTTACTAGAGATGGAAATATGGACAAGGATATTGAAAGGAGGGTTAGTGCCGGTAACAGAGTTAATGGTGCCTTAAAGTCTGTCGTAGCAAATAAGTGTCTATCGCAAGAGGCTAATTAGCAGTTCATAATGGAGTTCTGGTACCAACCCTAATGTATGGAAGCGAAGCATGGAGTTGGAAAAAAAGGGACGAAAGTAGACTGAATGCTGTTGAAATGCGATCCCTCAGGCGAATGTGCGGAAAAACAATGTATGATAGGTGCCCTAATGTCGAAATTAGAGCAGAATGCAAGGCTGAGTTAAGCATTATCGACAAAATTAAGAAAGGTCTTTTGCGATGGTTCGGTCATGTGGAGCGAATGAATGATGAAAGAACGGCTAAAAAGATTTATGATGCGAATGTGTCTGGTTGTAGAAGTCGAGGAAGGCCGAGAAAGACATGGCATGATCAAGTACAACAAATTCTTGAAATTGGTCATGTGAAAAGTCGGAATAATCGACGTGCGTGCATGAGAAGATGTATGAATGTGAAGGAAGCAAAGGAAGTGTGCCAGGACAGAGTGGTGTGGCGTTCTATCCTCTCTGCCTACCCCTCTGGGGAAATGGCGTGATGGTTAGTTAGTTAGTTAGTTAGTTATAACTGAGTTGAGGTCCCGTGGGACCCCACTCCACCACAACTTGATTCTTATGTTCTCATAGAGAGTTATTTACAACTCGTTGAAAATTGCCCCCAAAATTTAAACATATGTGTAAACTAATCGAACGCAAATATTTGTATTTTTATAAAACATTTTTTTGTTAATGTTGCTACCATAACAGAAAAATATGATTTTTTTTAAAAAAATCAATGTGAGTTTTGTTTAGGTGTTTTCAATGTATTGTTTTTAAAAACCTGAGATTCTATATGATAGAATTGAAAAAGCCGTTAAAATTTCATCAAGATCTATGTATTCTGTCAATAGGTAGGTAGTATTTACATTTGGTATTCGGAAAGTTGGATAATATTCTTGTTGGTATGAACTTAATAAGAATTTCCCCTAACTCTCAGATTAAATTAACTGCGTAAACAAATAATTAATCTAAAGGTTACTTAACAGATTGCCTTTCCGAATATATCTCCAGATAAAATATATTATTTCGGCGGACTAGGGGTGGGCAGTAACAAAAATATTTTCTCTTTTAATTTCGTACTCAGCGGAGGCATTAATCAGAGCTATCGAAGCGTTTAAAGCCTTTGGGATTCAGTGAAACAACTATTCCCGTTTCTAGACTCGCCACCTGGCGCTAACAACGCACGGCGCAGCACTAACGCACGGCACGATAAAAAAACACAATTTTCCAAATCCCGGTAGAAAAGAGAAACGCGATCAGACGCGATGGCCACTGTATTTTTCCACAGTGGATTTATAGCTGTTGTCTAGTTTCCATGATTATTATTATTTATTATTCCCTTTCCGCTTCTAGTGGTGCATAGGGCACTGCATTGGTACACCTATCTCAGCGTATCTTGATCATTTTTGTTACATGAAGGTGAGATGATCAGTCTTACGATTCAGGTACCAGTCCAGGGACTATGAAATATTCTAGAATTACTACACTTCCTATAATGAATACACTAGTGTAGAAACACCCTTTTTAAAAATATTTTATAAATAATATTTATATCATTAAATATTTTATATCAACCATGTCGGGAATCGGACTCGAGGCCTCTTGAATGGTAGGCAAACGCGCTGACCATTACATCACGAGGTCGACAATACGTAAATAAAATGAAAAAACACAATATTTACATTTAAAAGCCGAAGGAATTTAAACAATTTAGCTGCCATTTCATTATTGGCAGCATCCAACCATTATAATCCCATTTACCGAATCATTATAAAAAATACATATGGAACAAAAAAATCTGCTGCACAATTCATTATTTGTCGCTTACGTTGTTCTGCCGATTATGGCTCGATATTTCGCAGTATTAAGGTTATCGTATTTTTCGGACCATAAGACGCACTTTCTTACTCTGAAAATTCAACCAAATATTATAGTGCGTCTTAAATTTTTCTTGTCTTAAAATTCATAGATATATTTTAAGGTGCATCTTGTCATCCACAAAATACGGTATTTTTATGGCGTTTAGGTTCATGAATTTAGAGTATTTCTTTCGTATTTTACTGTAGTTTGAATAGTTATTATCTTTCTGTTTTGGAATTTTTTATATTTTTATTAATAAATTTCATAAAAGGTGCATGTTTGTTTTAATTCTATACAGATCTACTTTTATACATCTAATAAATGTTTTTACTGTAACTCTCCAAAAAAAGAGACTAACTCTTGTGCTTGGAGAGTGACTTACACTGTTGTAGTTGTTTATTCATAAGAGTTTATATAATTTTGAATATACGAGTACATGAGAAAAAAATAAAAACATAAGATATTTAAAAAACCTTAAATCAATAGTACATTCATACTAATAAAAAGTCAATGCAGTTTTTATGCGTGTTCAAAAAATATCTTTAGATTTACTTTAAATTTATTCATTGATATATTCTTTTTAATAGTTTTTAGTTCATTGGGGAGATTATTATAATTTTTTTACACCTTTGAAAAAAAGCTATTTTGACCATGACTTGTGCGGAATTTAGGAATTTTAATATTATTTTGGTATGTGTTTTTCTATTTAACTTTTACAATTTCCTCATATAAAACATAATTTAATACCTAATAACTATAGTTTTTCATAAGTTGGTTTTTTTTTAGTTAAATGTGTCAGCATGCATAAGAAAGAAACTAATTTCACCAGGAATGGATGTTATAAGTTGATTACTGACGATTGTTAACTGTCAAAACTCGGCTAGGTTACGAAATCGTGTGGAGATAACGTTTCTTTATAAAAGCTCTGTATTTCGTTGATGGAATACTCACCTAATTTAACATAAAATCTTGGATTCTCATCTAACTGTTTCAAATATTAACGGTTTTCAACACTATAAAAATTTGAGTGGAGCTGTCATAACGTCCTAACGATCCACTATACCTTCGTGAACAATTTTAACGCATTTTATATTTAGTAGAGATGCGCCGAGTACAAGTTTTGCCGAGTTACCGAGTACGAGTTTTACTCGGTTTGATGTTTGCCAAACCGAATACTTTGCCGAATAACTCGGTTGAATCAATCAAATATTTTGTTTGGGGCACGAAAACAGATTTAAACAGGTCCGCGGGTGCTTCCAAGTTGCGTACGACTGGCACGCGGCACTCTACCTCCCGCCCCGTCTCGGCTAATCAGTGGCTTGTTATTTTACAACAAAATAGCATTCGGTGCGCGTCAAATTGCATTAATCATTGATTAACATTATTCCTCGTGTACAGAAATTGTTGAGAAGATGAGTTCACGCAAAATATTGCGAATTTGACATTTTTACGACGAGGTTGAAGAAGATAAAACCTAAGTGAAATGTTCCTTGTGCAATTCTTTGATTTCACAAAGTAGTGTTGGACGTAATGCTTCTACGACGGCGATGTTAAACCACATTAAAATGAAACACAAAGAAGAGTTAAAAGATTTACAGAATGAACCTCTATCCGAAAGATCCCAAAATCGCGAGGCGGCTGCTTCAACTTCGTCGTCGGGATCGAATGCAACAAAGGTGCAACAAAGCCTTAAGGAGTCATTTGCGGCAAAATGGGACATAAATGATTCGCCGGCTAAATAAATCCACAAAGCTGTCGCTCAAATGATTGCTATTGACAACCAAGTGGAAGATAATGGGTTTCGAAAATTAATGAACGTCTTCATTATATTTACGTTTTCATTATATTTCCCAAAATATTATATTACTTTTGTTAAACCGAGTTAATACTTGTCATTTAAACAGAGTTATTCGGCCGAGTACGAGTAATAATAAAAACGCCGAATACGCCGAGTACCGAGTATTAAACGAGTACTCGGCCCATCACTAATATTTAGTGTCCATTGACCATGCGGCTCGAGTGTGAAATCATCTCCCATTCACGATCACAGATGTTTCTACGGTAGCTTTGTTCAATTCCCGTCTGAAAAATCTTGTTTCTCCTTTTTAATGTCTCCTTTTTTTCTCTTTTTATTTCGTTTTTTCCTACTGAATACTAGCATTGATATTAATTGATTTACACACGCATATTGCTAGTACTATTTTAGTATGTATTTTATTCCGTTTTTATTTCCATTTGGCAATAAACCCGCCAATCTACAAAAATTTAATTTAATATAAAAACAATGCCAACGGCAATAATTATGCCGTCACTGGTGTGTGTGTAGCCAATATAACAAGAATTTATTTTTTTAAAGACATATACGTAGGAGACACATACATACTGTTTGATTCTCATCCCGTGTGACTGTCTAATCCCGGATGGACATGGCCACATTCACAATGTCCACTGGAATGAGCGGAGCGGCAGCTTTGATTTATATCTAGAATTTGTCATTCCGTCCGGTTTAGTCCGAACACTCCCCTACTCCTTTAAAACTGCAAATCTTAAACAAGCAAATCAACGCGTCACAAAGAAAAAACAACCGAATCCGCTTAAAAAACATTAAATATATATAGTGATATTTTTCGACGCTGAGCCTTCGATTTCATTATTCCATTTTCCGTTTTTCTCGACGTCCTCTCGTCTAGGGTTTGACATCCGGCCCGCTTCCTGCTTTACGCGCGGAATAATATTATATTGCGGCTCGGTGTACTTTCGCGCCATTTCTACAACGCGTTTGCCGCCATTTCTGCTTCCGGTCGGGCGAATTTAAATTCGGGAAGTTCTGGAGAAATGGATTCTGATCGCCGCAAATAAACAAGTCGATTACATCACGTCGGTTCGATCGCTCGGGTATGTTGATGCAACGATTGATGTGATGATGATAAAACGGAATAGAGAAATGAGATAAACTTTCATCATCATCAAAACCATGGTAGACAGAAGCGCAACCATTACAGCCGGAAACAGATAGTCAAGAATAATATTAAACTACTGATTTCTCAATATTTAACACCCCAAAACTGAACCGATTTATTATTTTTTTAAAAGAGTTTAATAATGAAATTTTCGGAGACAGTACTTTTTCCGTTTTTCAAAATTATTTTTCTTATTTCGACACCGTACATCTTAAGACCACAGATAAAACTGGGCGCTTTATTGGGTTTTTGGATGGTCCTATCTTCGGTGCATGTTTGTCCTAATCAGTTCATGTGCTTATTAAAATGCATGTCGTGTTGGTTTTAAATTTTTGGTTTTGCATATTGGTTTAATTGGTGTCCTGACGAAGAGACGGGTACGTCTCAAAACCGGTAGACACAGGAAAGTCGGTAAGTAGTTATATACAATATTTAATAACATTTAATAAAAAACATGTAAAAACCTCCGTGTCCCACTAATGAAAACGCTGCTGAAGAAATGATTTTGAGCTTTTACTTTTAGAAATATTAACGAATCGGATATTAGCAAACTTTTAGGAGCATTAAATTGGCATCAATGATTCGCTGTATAAACATTTTCAATAGTGGATGGAAGATGATTCCACAAGTTTAGTGTTAGAATATCCTTTTAAATGGAATTGCTGTAAATTATAACAGATTAGAATAAATAATTAATATTACTATCGGCATAATCTATTTATGTTAAGAAAAACTTTTTGTTTTACCCGTACGCCGTAAAAGTCGGTACAACCTTTTTATTTTTAAAACGTTTTTTCACCGAACAACTAATAAAGTACAAAACAAACAACCCTCGGATTCGTTCCCCGGCGAACTATTCGTGTGACAAAATACAATTAGGTCGGAAATAGTTTTATGCGGATTGCAACAACTATTCCTCCCGTTGCTGTGTTCAATCGGGAAATACATAAAAAGGTAATCAAATTCGAATCGGTACCATAAAATAACTGATATTTATTTCTGGCGGAATGACGCCATTCACGGGGATGTTCCACCATATTGACTAAAAATATCCAAACAATGCTTCGTCACGAGAACTCATTGAATTGGTAATATGGCAGACATCGATATTTTTATTACGGAAAAGTATATGTTCAATGGACCAATTACAGTGTGCTAAAACAATAAACTCCGGCATTAGCATACACATCCTAGCTTGATTATGTTTTGTAGTTAATGCCGTGTTCATTTCAAATATTCCTTTTTCAAAATAATACATTATTTTTATATAAATGCAATGGATGTCCAGCATACATTGTTTATGTTGCGGATATTTATCAATTGATTATTAATGATTTTACATATTTTTAGATTATAATTTCCGCTACTGGGGTCTCGCTCCGGGGGAATGTTAGAATCAGAGTCTGGTTTGCCATATAGGACGCAAAGTCTTAGAAAGCTCAAAATGAAGTGGCTGTGGAAGAAAATCATATTTTAACTGGCGCGTTTTGACAAAGTAATATTATTATGATACAGTTACAGATTGTTGTGACGAAATTTCACGAAACGTCTTTTTCGATATTAAAAAGCGTGAACAATGATATACATTCAACTTAGACAGAAAAAACTAGCAGCGCTTGTTATACTGTTTATTGAGAGTGATTCTTTATCAAACGTGTCATTTGTAAACATTATTTTATTTTAAGTTAACAGATATTATTTTTAAAAAACAATGTTTTATTTTATTTTGAAGTTCAACAAGGATACATAAAATACATTCAATCTGTAAGTAAGCATTGGTATAATTCTTCATATATATCCTCAATTATTAGAACTCCATCTTTCATAAATTATACAAAACTAGCTGACCCGACAGACGTTGTCCTGCCCGAACGTTAGCTTGCCTTGGAAAAAGACTTTTTATTGATAAGTAGGTACCTAGGTACCTGTTTATGATTGAATTCCAAAACTAAAAATTGTTAATATTCAAATATTAAATTTAAGTAGGTACTTGTTTATGGTTGAATTCCAAAACATAAAATAAATATTTTTTATGGCATTCTTTTTGCAAACGTCAAACTCCGGTCTTCTCACCAACAGAGGGGTGTACTTATGTAGGAATACGATTTTTTTATTTGCGTGTATGCATTGAATTTAATATTATTTAAGTATTACCAAAAATCCAGTAAAAAGAAATAAATGAATGGAAATTATAAGGAATCAAAGGAAAGAATCTGATTGAGATCCACAAAAAATAAATGATGTTTGTAAACATTCAAAAACAAACACAAACACAAATTTAGGTACACACAAAAAAAACACAATCTTTCCGTTTTTTTGTCAATGCATTCTCCTCGAATGCAACCCTGGTAGATCGATGAATAAAACATTTATGCTCTTTACTTCTTTTTTTACACATTAGATTGAAGATTTTAATATCTACGAACACGCACAGCGCAAAGATCTATATGTCTCTGAAAACCGCACGTAAATCAGTTAAGCCGTTTAGAAGGAGTTCAGTGACATCACACGTACAGAGGAATTATATATCTAAAGATAATTGCGTTGCTTAGTTAAATAAATTTCGGTTATAATAATGATTTTTTTTTAAAGCGAAATACTTAAGTTCTTATTATTTACTTAAATATTTCAATTTTCAGACCAATTCCTATAATTTGTTACAATTTCTATTATTGAGTTAAATATAAAACTAATTGTTGTTTAAAGAAAAACAAAGAGAAAATAAGAAGATACAAAAAGTAATGATAGAAACAAAAATTAATTTACGTACACAAAACCAAACATTATACATTTGATTTCAGAAACAAGGCAATAATTTACTAATAATAATGTTTACGAAGACCAATTATAGTTTTCTAATTATTTTTTTACATACATTGTCAAAATATATAGACAGCTGTATAAGTTACCCCTAATAATTCTGTGTTGATGAGGTAAAGGGAGATAAGTCAACGAAAATACTATAATGTATTCGTTGACTTAACTCCCATTTCCTTATCATTTTTGTCATGAATATAAGCTTTGGTTTGGTACAGAGGATAAAAACGTTTAATCAATACATATAGTTCAATCGCGCTGTTAACGATAATGTTCAGTGCTACGCGAAATCGGCTGGAAAAAAAAAGTTTTCTTACACGCGGTAAAAATTAGAACATTAATTGTACGGCGAAGTGTCTCGAAAATGTATGAAAAAAATTATAAAATAAACCACTTTGAACGACGCCGACGTCACAAGATCTTATCAATCAACCAATCAATAATAGCTGAGACATGTGTGATAGATTTACAGTTTCCGGGAAGGGATTTTTTTCAACGCTTGGTATATCATATTTTGACAGCTGCGGGGTTCTACTTTAAATGTCAGGGGTGCTATTCTGAACCACTCTCGCGGCAGTTTTTCTCGTGAATTTTGTATGTAAATACACGAGCATTAGCGTGTAAGAAAGCGTTTGGAATACCAGCCCAGGTATTGGAATACTCACCGATGAGAACTAGTGATGGACGGGAGGAATAATTCAAAAATTACAAAACTTTAAAAAATCATGGCGATGATAATACCTCTGAACTTCCCCATTGCTTTAGTTCGCTGATTTTGGTAGATACACAATTTTACCTCAAGGAATTTTGCGCACCACTAGTAAGTTTACCATAAGTAACTATAACTAACATCTTTTATTTTGAAAATACGTTTTTCGTCGTCTATCCAACAACAATGCCAAATTTCTGCTCGATACCTGTTGTCATAGAATTATAATATACCAAAAGCGCGTAGAAACAAGTTGGTATGCATCGTACTATGTCCAAAAGTCCCCCCTCTACCCGACATCCCGCCTGCGCGCATGCGTGAAGTGGCCCCGTAATGTTACCAGACCGTGAACAATATACTCAAATAATTTTGAGTTACGCTACGTTATATTTTACACCAAAATATATTTTACTGACTGTACTATAAAAAAACCAGCTACTTTTATTCGGAAAACGTAAAAAAAACATTAAATAATCAATCAGTAAATAAGTAAATTAATAATGTTTAATACTACCTAAGGCAATACTAACAAAATGTCCACATACTTTTAAAATAAAAAACTTACAGATGGTAAAATAATCTAATAATTCTTAAATAATGTTGCTTGTGAGTGTGATCCTGCCGTATTCCTTGCAAACGACACAGCACGGCATAATTGAATTTAAATCGGCAGTTGCGTACCAAGCGACGTCTACAGAGTAGGCACCTAATAGCCTAAACGTAATACTACTCATTTGTGAGTAGTTTAATCGGATTCAGTTTGATGCGCGTATGCGCTATGACTATTCTAATTCTATGCCTGGGCCAGTATTCCGAACGCGTTTACAGCGCGCTATGACGCGTATTTAGTACGTAAAACCGCGCTATACCGCGCTATAATTGCGTTCGGAATACCAGCCCCGTTGTACTACTGGTGGTTTAACTTAAGCTGGCGCGTTCAGAAAACTCACACTAACGCATTTAAAATCTAAAGGATGTTGATTCAATTTTAACCAAATGTGCTATCTTTTTTTAAATTCGGTGTTGGATTAAAGGAAAGTGTAAATGAAAAAAAAATACAATGGGTTGAGAAAATATAAGATTAATTTACCGAAATACTTTGATTCATTTTTTTATATTTTTCAAATATTTTTTTTTTTAATGTTGCATTTTACTAATTATAGTCCTTCCAAGAACAAGGGGCAATTTAAATTTGAAAAAATGTTTTTTTATAGTCAATTACTCTAGAACTCTAATGCAAACTGTGTAGATTGTTTTAACTATATAAATAACAAGATTTATTGTTTATTAATAAGTGTGTATCCATATTTTTTCCGTTTTTTTTTGTACTGTGCATTTTAATTACACTCTTTTGATTATTATTATGATGAACCAAAATATTAAATAAAAAACATGCTTGTTTAAAAATAAATACTCGTAAATATATGACATTTTCTTAATTGTTTTTTTTTCGCTCTAATCCAAAATAGATTTTTTATAACATCAAGATTTTTAAAATCAGTATTCTGTACATTAAAAATGTTTTTGTGTAAGTTTTGCGAAAGCGCCATCACTGCATGATTATGTAGGTCGATTGACCTATTCTTGATTTGCTTTCATGAAATACCTGCAAATTTATAAACCGGTGTTTTTAATCTATAACTTAATACTCGTACATATTATTATATTTTTCTATTAAGAATCACAGCGAAATTCAACCGAACGCAGAAGCATCCTGTGTATATTTCATTACCATGTCAATAGCAATCAATAAAGCAATAGTTGTCTATTGTCACGCTCATAAGCGCGTCTGAGCGCGAGAGAGACGGGGATTATTTTCATAATGCGTATGCCGTGCGATGTCATACCATGGGCTTATTCACGAATACTACACAATGCGTATGTGTAAGTATAGCGCACGCGCCAGCTTATAAAAATCCACCAGTACATAAGAAATCCTCGTATAGTAGTAATCAGTTTTCGTTGGCTTTCCCATTCGCACTCCTTCCCCTAAAATTATGTATTTTAATGGGCAAAATAATGCGATAACAGGCATTACATTTACAAATACACATTTAGAAAAAAATCCTTACATTTAGTACCTAAATGTTGACAGAGTTGCAAAGATTTTACATATTTTACGAGGATAGACTGTCAATTTATTTAAATACACTATTTATGGCAAGTGTATTATAATGGGAGCAACCGAAACCAATTTGTCACGGAGATTTACCAAATCCGATAAAGTAATAAATATTAGCTGGGTTATCAATGTGAATAATAATTCGGGATCACATATAAAGCCATAAATTCTCTTCGCTCACCAGATAAAAATATTATGACACCATCAATTTCAGTACCTACTGTGGCTTACCTAAATATCTTTATAGAATTTACGCTTTTAAAAAATATCTTCATTAAAACAGGATATTACATTTTCCACGACTTCACGTGTTGGCAAACAAACATGAAAATTAATGTAGATTAAATTCAAAGCATTAACTTTGTGGTCAAACATTTTAATTAATGTTTGTAAATATTAGTATTAAATTAGTAGTCAATTTTATAGTCCTTAAAATATAGCTTGATTAGAATGACAGCTGACAAACTAATTTCATTAGTGATGGGAAATTACTGATCACTGATCAAATCGATTTTATCAGTTATTTCATGCAATCATGAAACTCTGTTTCTGAAAATTGATATAAAAAACGCAAAAACAAGCCTATTATAGTGTGTTTAACACAATTATTCACCAAAAATTAGACATTTATACTTTTTTCATAAACAACAACAAATACTATTTTTTCATTCCATCAATTTGTCCCATCTCTGACGTTTTTGCAAAATAGTGTAACCTTGTAAGAACGTCGTTAATAATTCGGTTTATTTTAGTTTTAAAGCTGATTTTATATATTAATGTCGATTTGTGTTTCAAGCATTGAATTTAAAAAAATAATTAACACGTCATATACAAATGATTTTTTGTGTGCCAATATAAATAACTCCTTTGACGTTACTACAAAGTTATGTCGTCACTTTTTCCGACAACTGTCATTCTAATCATGTTACATTTTAAGGACTATAGTAACTCACTTCACGGGTCCTGGCGAAGAGACGGGTACGTCTTAAAACCGATAGACATAAAAAGTCGGTAAATGGCTAAATACTAATATTTACTAAAGCTAGGGTTTCCTAGGACAGCGGTGCCCGTATCTTAACGGCCGTAGTGAACGGTGATGCGGTGAACAGCCGTCGTAGTGGTGACTAGAGAGTGGTTTTATTTTTTAACGGTGTTATCAACACCATTTTTATAGGAAACCACTCTCTAGTCACCGTTACGACGGCTGTCAACCGCATTAATGTTCACTACGGCCGTTAAAATACGGGCACCGCTGTCCTAGGAAACCCGAGCTTAACATTATGCAGATTAAATCCTTTATCCTAAGAAAATCAATCATTTTAAGCATTTTTCTCTCCTAAACTTTAATTGAATGAATGGATGTGCTGCTCAACCATATCATGAGTCATCGACCACAACAAGTGGTAATCGAAAGGAGCAATGTCCGGTGGACGAGTAGTACTTCCGATTTGAGCGTTTCCAAGTATGTTTTGACGGGCCTTGCAACTGGCCGAGCGTTGTCATGCTGCAAAATTACTTTGTCGTTTCTCTCCTCGTATTGCGGCAGCGGCAGAGCAGATGATCATGTTCGGTGATGTTCCGATGAAGCATAGTCACCGTAAGTCTCCATAAGAATTTTACGTGCTTCGGCTGCAGATTTTTTGAAATAGCATGTTGTTTTACACTGTCATTTCAAGCATAATGGTGGAGCTTAACGATGAAGTTGGCTGCAGTAACTTTATTTTTTTTAATCTGTCAGAATTATATGTACCACGTAACAGTTAGTTTTTTTTAACTAAATTTTTTTCGGGGCAACTGGCCCTAAGTAAATATTGATTCGGTTTGTTAAAAGTATATCTCTTTCCAGACGTACCGGTGTGCAAGGACCCCAGCGAGCAACTGTTCGGCGCGCTGAAGCACGAGACAGTGGCGCTGCGGTGCGAGGTGGACGCCAACCCTCCTCTCGTCAGCTTCCACTGGACCTTCAACAACTCGGGCGAGCAGGCGGAGGTGCCCCCGCGCCTGTACGCGGGCGAGGGCCTGGTGTCCCGCCTCAACTACACCCCAGCGGGGGACATGGATTACGGAACCCTGGCCTGCTGGGGCATGAACGCCGTCGGCCACCAGAGGTCGCCGTGCCTCTACCAACTTGTAGCAGCCGGTAAATATCTTGATAATATTTGTGTATGCCACGCAAATACTTAAAAATAAAATCAATGGAGGAGCAATAAAGAGGTCTGGTGGTTTCTTTTTGAAAAAAAATATTTGTCAATAGACCAATATTTACTATATTAATCATATAATATAATAATAGTACCTCACTTGACAAGTCCTTATAAATTATTACAAAATGAATGTCATGTAGATTCTTATTAATTTAAACTTCTACATCACACCTCTAATTTCAAAAATACAATGTTATCCCGGGGTCTATGAAAGGAGAGAATAGACCGCTTCCTAAATACTTGCCGTTTGGGTAACATAGTACTATTTATTTTTAAATATTTTAACAAAATGGTGTAATTATTTTACAGGTCGTCCATTCCCCTTGTCCAACTGTACTGTGGCCAATCAGAGTGCTGATGGTCTCCGAGTAGAGTGCCTGGAAGGTTTCGATGGAGGTCTGCCACAATCCTTTCTCATGGAACTTCTAGAACTTCCGGGACTAAAAGTAACCACAAACCTTTCATTAATTTATTTCCATCCAACACTGTACTCAATTGAAAATCATGTCACAAATTGAACTCTGAACACACAATAATAAAATATACCTAATACCTGGCTATCCAAAAACAAATGTGTAGAAATTAGTAGTAAAATTAATGAGACTCTTTAAACTTAAATATGAAAAGTGATAGTCAAGCTATCGTCGACTTACGGCCACAGTCATTTCCCGGTCGGTAAGTAGGTCTAGTCCTATGTCGGCTTTTGGAATCATATGTTTATTTTTTTTTGAGAATATCTGTTTTCTATGCTCTTGTTATAATTACTAAGACTTGTGTATTACCACTTCCATTTATTGTGTTTTGCTATATTTTTGTTTTTAATATCCGTTCTGAAGGTTGAACGTCTGGATTCTGATCTGTGACTGTGAGTCCTTGATACTACCACGGAACTATGATTCAGTTCAAACGAAAACAAGATGATCAGTTTCAGGCTACAGATGCCAGTCCAGACAAGCTACGGAATATTTTGATGAAACGTTTGTCGTGGAATTAAATATGAAAACATCTCTCACTTTCTTTTTCTCAATCGTATTTTTCCTTTAGGCTTTTACTGTTCTTAATGTCGGAAGATGTTTCCTAATTCAGTCTCCTACTTTTTATGTTATGTTCCAAATAACAACAACCTGATTTGAATTAATTTATTTTAGCTTCGTTACAATGTGAGCAGCCTCAGAGCTCCTCCGTCATTTGAGATTGAAGGTCTGGAACCAGGAGCTAGTTACAGACTTAACATGTATGCAGTCAACGGAAAAGGAAGAAGTGATCCAGCTACTATAGAAACTGTTGTTTTCAAAGGACAAGCTAAATTTGTTGGTAAGTGTAGTTTACATCCATACATATCTGCGCAATCAGGTGATACCTTAGCAAAAAAGGAATAAATGTAAATGCATACATTGGCAGAAATGTACTCATTGCAATTCCACTTTGACTTTTACAAAAAATATAATAAAACTGTATTTGACCTTGCTATATATAAATTAATAGGTCGGTAGACCTTGCTTACAATCAATTTCTGACGCTAATGATACTCAATTATTTTCTATAGCTGCCAGATAAAGAAAAATGAACACCTATTATATGACTGCAAAAATGTGATTATTTATAATTTATTCTTAAGAGAAATTTAATAATTCCATCGATTAATAAATTACAACAGGAATAGCGAATATTTTAAAGAAGGAAATATGGGAGTCACAAGCCTTGTAAATGCCTAGACTCCCAAATTTCCTCTTCTAAAATGCTCTCTATCTTGCTACAATTTGTTAATCTTAATGACTCCCTAGAAGGTGAAATTTATGACTATAAAAATATATATATATATGTTCAATGAATAATTCAACATATATCAGAGTTCTGTGGTGTGGTGGCTAAGATGCTTGACGCACGCATGGATGGTTCTGGGTTTGATTCATAGATATTTGATTGTTCTCAAACCTGGGTGTAATAATATACTGTAATTCACCACTGTAATTAGACTCAGTGACCTGTTGTAGTGCAAATAAAAATGAAATTATGTTTTTTTTTTTAATGTTATACGGCATTTACAGAGTTTATGACATTTCATTGACTGTACCGTACACAGTGTGATCATTATTTAAATGACTTATTCACAATTATGCCCATGTTTGACACATCTGTATTTCTTCAGTACTTCCATCTGTTAATTTTGAGCTCATGGATTCATACTCAAATCGCTGCAAATCTTGATCTTCTTCATTTCACATCCATCTAATAAAGTATTTGTAATCTGTTAATTTTAGGCGGAGGTGGCAGTATTCCGTTAAGCCCTGTTCTGGCTGGCCTCATGGTGACAGCGGCCTTACTGGCTGCAGTGGTTTGTGTGGTCCTCGCAGCTCTCTACAGAAGACATGGTTCTGCTGCAGCACCACTTCCTGCGAAGCATGCTCCTCTGAGGTACCAACAAATCATCTATTAATTTTATTAAATTTTAACTATTTCCTTTTCTTTATTTGTCTCTTCCACTAGACATTTCTGTATCAAAACAAATAATGCACATGCAATATAGTAGTTAATATAACATTTTGTTATTTTCACTTTGGTGAATTTGTGTAAAATATTTTTTTTTCTTCATACAAAAAAGTACTTCTAGTAAACAAAGTACAATCTATTACCCTTTGTTTTTAAATAAAGTATTAAAATGTACATACTATAAATGTAGATTTGTAGTCTAGCAAAAAAGATTTAAAAATAATTTGAGGAAATAATTAAGGAACAGTTTATAGACCAGAAAGAATGTTGTATCTATGTATTTCTTTGGATTGTTGCGCGGTATTGTGGACAACCCTGAAATTATGTGGAGCATTAGTTTTTATGTTTTTAGACAGCGTAAACATAGGCTATTCCACATCCCAATATACAGGACCAACCTATCAATGTTTATGCCTGTTAGAAGATCTACATCTATATTAAATAATTGGACAATAATATTTTTCACGTCTGACGAAGTTTTTTGATGCAAGATTCTTTTACTTTTTTAACATTTTCTAAAGATATTACATGAATTTGTACAACATTATATCTAATTTTATTGGTTTTTTTTTGATTATATGTTATTTTTATTATATCTTAATATCTATATTCTATGGTATTATCTGAATGTATATTTTAATGTAATATTTTGTAATGCACCTACAAGTAAATGAATTGAAATAACCAATTAGAAAACAAGCCACTTATAATTTTGTGTTGTCCGCATTATGGTTAAGATTTTTACTGTTTTCTACTCAAGTACCGACAAACTATGTTCATATAAATTAGTAGGTACTTTTAGGAAAACAGGTTCCTATAAAATACTACCTTAACTAATTTTTTTTCATTTTTCATGGCAACCGTTTGTTTATAAACACAGTTCCAATATTTTACTAGTATATTGTCTGTGATTCAAATTCATTTAAAGAGCTTGTCAAAATGTATATTTTTGTGAAATTCCAAGATACAAAACCGCCAGAAGAAGATTTAATTATTAACGACATGTCTCCAGAAGAGTTGGATGATTACATAACTTCTCAAAAAGACCAGGACCGAGTTTTACATGTAAACACAAACTGTAATGTTGGTCTCTTTTCGGATTATATCAAAGAACAATGTCAGCTTTCAGAAGATGTAGAGTTATGTCTACGTGAAGAAGAGTCCGGTGAAGTGAAAAAATTCTTTGAATTGCCCTTGTGGACAATGGCATCAGAAATTTTAGAACCATTGAAGACCTACACTTTAGTTATTTAAAATATTAGTTGATTAACATTCCATGGGCATAAAAATCAACAAATAATGATAAATTGATGTAATAAATTATTTGATAATTCATTGAACTAAATATTTTGTCTTGATAAAAAATTACAACATTGGACGGATACATACTTATTTTTACACGTGTATTTGCGGATGAAGCAATGATGAAAATGCTTAACATTAGTACTTTCTATTGGTCTACTTTGCATTACCGCCAATCTACAATTTCGATAAAAATTATATTTTCATATGGGGGGATTTTTAACTTTAATTGGATGTTTCCCTAATCATACAATACACGTGGGACCAATAGTAGGCGCGCTTTCTGAAGAAGAACATAGAGTAAATAATGCGCTAGATTTGATTTTAAAAACAGTTTTTTTCCGTCTCCTGGAAAAAGTTGATTTAGATTGGCGGTAATGCACGCTGACAGATAATATTTATTTTTTCACAAAATAATAAATATTCTTAATTGCCAATCCTTTTCTATTGACAACTATCATGAAAAAAATTATGTCCACTAAGCAGCCTTTTCTGGGGTAGGTTAGGCTAGTAGTTTACATAATATGAGCCCATTGCAGGTGAAGTGAACTTGCTGACATTTTAATGGTGAATTATTAAACTTATTGTTTACATTACATTTCTGTAATCAGTTTAAACCAAATACCCATTATTTTTCCTGGTGTTTTATGTGTAATACATCCATGTTAATCAAAAATATCCGAACAGTTTTACAAAAAAAAAATTGGCAAAAATCTCATAGAGTTAAAACATCAAATACCAAAGTTTGGCCATATTGCCAGTTGGTTCACTTCACCGACAATGAGCTCATAAATTATAAGAATCTATGTTAATCATTGTACCTATGTAATACTTTCAAAATGTTAGAACAGTGGCAGCTATCCCTAATGTCCATTGGGTCCATAACCTAGATAATGTTATCTAGAATACTATTAAGCACGTGCGCCGCCAAATATTCGTGTTATATCGAATGCGCGGGTTATTTCTGCATCTGTCCCAAAGTCTTATCTCTAGATTTTCTTATGAGAAAGAAAGAGATGAAACGTCCCGTGCGTACATGAACATCGCAACATTTCTCCCAAAATTAGTCCGATCGCGGGCATTGTCCCGGGAGATAATAATATGAAACAAGGAAGATAAGAATAAGATTGATAATAATAATATGATATTGACATCGGTCTAGACTGGAAGAGGTACGATGATAAATGAATTCCTATATATTTTACATCCCTTCACTTAAAGAACGAATTCTTAATGGAAAGGATAAACATAAGCTTATATTTTCTCGTCTCTTTTTATAAGATTGGAATGAGCTTTTAGAATTCATATTATTATTATAAATCATTTCTTGCACGTGTTCAACTACCTAGTCTTTGTTAGGGTCCTGTTTCGTATGCACTGAACACTCATATTGACAGGTAAAATTTAAAGAATGTATATTTTTTAAAATTTGTTTGTGTTTTAAAAGTTAAATGTACTTACTAGTAATTTTTATTTGTGGAATTACGATGACGACAGTTGAGAGTGAAGGATTTTTTCGACGCTAAAGCGAATTAAGACCCTTTTAAGAAACTCTATGAACCAAGATAAAGTGCACACGTTATGTGAGGTATTTTGTTAATTTGTGTATTATATTGGAAAAATCTCTATAGACATAGATATTAAAATGTATTTTTATTAATAATAAAATACATTAATATGTATTTTTACAAAAAAAATTGTGTGAAAATTAATGTGAAATACACATGTACCTATTTTGTAAAAGAAATAACCCCCCCAATTTTTAACCCCTTCAGCTGCCACTGTGTTAGAATATACTTTTTGGTTTTTTTTTAATAATCTCTGTATTTGCAGATCTTTGGATGGTCTTCACCGTTCAGGAGAAAGTCTCTGTACAGAGAGTTTGGGGGCCCCGGGGCTAGGGGGAATGCACCCTTCCCCTCGTCCACCTTCCCCTCTGGACTACCCCTCGTGTGTAGCAGCCGGGGCTCTCCCTCTCTTGCACCCTTCTAATACCCTCACAGACAACAACGAGGATACAGATCCTGATATTATACCTAATCAATATGGTGAGTCTACAAGAACATTTTGCTGTTAGCGATGACAGAGCCAGTCCTATGATAGGTTCAGTTGGCACAAAGAACCTGACATTTGCTTCTGTTCTGCTATATGCTATATGCTGGTATTCATTCTGCTATATGCTGGTATTCATTTACAAATGTGAATATATTAACATAAAGGACGGTGCTAAGTTACTAAGTGTTAAATGTGTACGAAGATTCCACTTTTGATTCATAAAGGGTTTAATAAAATTGGTCAGTATTTACAAAATCCACTCTGAAAGCTTTTTGTACTCATGGGCAAATGACATTATAAATTGTCAAGGGTTGAAAATAATCGAGGGTGCTAGTGTATTGGTGTTGCCAGCATTAAAATTACTTTTGGTTTGGATTTTTACTGTTTTTTTTATATTTATATTTTACAATTCATCCATCACAGTACACAAATAGAGTCGGTTGTGATCCAAATACTAATTTTGATATTCCATCATTGCGCCGGCAATATCTGTTAAGTGACATTTTGAATTTTTCAATGAGATAATTTAAATAATGTATCTTTTAATGATGGATATTATTTTCAAGTACATTTTTATTGGAGACAAAAAGGAAAAATACGTCATTTTATTTTGACAAAATATTTAACTATGTTTTGTTGAAACAAAATTGTTTAGTGGTGTAATAACTTATATTTACATATAAGTTATTAATTTAAAAATACTTGGTACCCTTCTACTTATTTATTTGACCAATTAGCGCTTTCACCCTCTAATTGGTCAAATAAATAAGTGGAAGAGTACAAAGTATTTTTAAATTAATAACTTATATATAAATATAGCTTATTACATCATTCCAATGGAATTCTATCAAGAATCGTCAATAAATAATTTTAATAAAATAAAAATAATTGTTTAATCTTAATGAGAAGATAAAAATACTTTTTATCGTCTCATTAAAATAAATTGCCGGCGCAACGACGATTTGAAGGCATATATGATGACTACTTATTTTCATTTTTTAAATTTTAACTTTGTCAAATAAATCGCATATGTTTTTGTTATTTTCGTAATTCATCTAGACAGACACTCAAATTATGCCTGTTTGCATTATATTTCCGATTATTATGTAAGTGAAAATCAACCAATTTTTAAAAAAATAAGTGTTCATTGATTAAAACATAGTAAATATCTAATGGTTGAGTAATCTTAATCATAATAATTTATGTATGTATTTTAATCGCTCTCAGAGGGCGATTACATTTCTCAAATAATCTAAGCTGTTATGTGTCAGAAAAAAACATAATAATCAAAAATCATGTTTCTGTCTTTTACAGAAAGGAGGCCCGTTTCTAAGGGATACATGAGCCTACAAAGGACTCCCTCACAACGACTCATTACGAAGGTGTGTGGTGAAGAGGAAAGGTCTGACCCTGATGGAGGTGTATATCAGTTCAAACCCAAAGACCTCAAAATCACGCCTGCAAATGTATGTATTTACTAAATAAACATTTTGTTATAAAAACAAAAGTAACCCAACCTAAGTATCACTAGTCTTTTATTTCTATAATACTCAACATCTTAAATAGCATTTTATGGTGTTCAATATTTTCTGGAATTAAGGTACACCAATCAAGCAAGTGGACACATTTTAATGATTTTTACTCACACCTAAAAATAAAAAAGAGATTCACAAAAACAAAATCCCCAATCTCTTTAAGCCTCATTCCATAAATAAAAATAACTCTTCCTCGTTCCGTAAATTGAAAATTTAAATGTTAATATGTCAAGCAAAGTTATCTTTGTAAGACAAAAATGCTTTAAAATTTGATGATGGTTCTGAAAAATTTAAGTATTGTTGATTTTTAAACCTTTCAAAATACAAATAATGTACATTTATTTTAATATATTACACATTTTAAAGATGTATTGTTTCTTTTACCCATTAACTTGAATAAAAATCATTTAATACAGTTTATTTTTAAGACATGATTACTTTCCAAAGTAAGCTTTCATGGACATAAATTATGTAAAAACATTTTTTACTATAGAGTGAAGAGCTTTGCACTCAATTTTTTTGATATTAACATTTCTTTTTTATAGTCTTACCACAGCTTAGGGCGTGCTCACAAGGGTGTTAATGCCTGCAGCCCTTTAAGTTCGGGAGTGAACGTAACATCCACCCTCACGATGCACCGACTGCGGCCTGAAATAGTCACCACATCTAACAGAATACAGGAAAGCTGTATTTAAATCCACTCCTGATACGATAGTTAATTCATTATCATAGTCAAAGACTTCTAAACAATTATAATCCAAAGTGTAACAGACAAAAGACAGTGATAGAGACAAATCTTAAAAGTGGTTATTGTACCTACACAAAATTATTTGTTTCAGCTTTAATATACTTTAAATTTTGATTGTGTAACTTTTGTCATAGGTAACCAAAACTTTTTGTAAGCTTTGCTTCTAAATAAGGATGTTTAATTGTACCAGAAATTGTAATTTGATATATTTTCTTGGGCATAATAACAATACAAAAATTTCATTGTTAAAAAAATTAATTAAAAACAGTAAAAACAAAATAACAGACTTTAGAAAAATGTATCAATGTTTTTACAATTCACATTTTAGTACATTCATTATAAACGCATTTGACCATGGTTAAAAAAAAATACACACTGAAACATCTAAGGTAACATCACAAGTAAAAATTTTAATGAGGATTTTAAAAATCTAAAAATATACATCATTGTCAAAAGATTTTAGAAAACTAGACACTAGAGTTCAAGTTAAAAATGGAGTGCATACTTATATATCTTCTAATCTCACAGTTTTCTGTTATGTACAGACAGCATTTTGGGAAAGGTCTACCATTTTAAATTAGCACTTTTTAAACCTGTGCATCCTTACAAACTGCTTACATCATTCCCGAAAAGTCAGACAAAATATTTAGACATTTATAATAACTACATTTTGACAAAAAAAGTAATGGAGCAAGCAAGCATTAGAAAATATAGTAAACTTAATTTTACCGATTGCAAAGGAAACACAAACAAAATACCTACAACAGTTTTTTTTTTTCACCTCTAATGTGGATCATTATTTTTAAGCTAAACTAAAATAAAAAGCTGTAGATAATATATATGTGGCCAGTGATATTGTTATTTATACAGTAAAATATTAATTACTTTATAATTCAATAATTCCTTCATATAAACAAACTTTATTCAGATTAGGACAGTTATTTTTACTAGTTAATAGATATTATATGTATGTATATAATGTAAATAAATACTGTTACTACATTGTTGATTGTATCATAAAAAATCTGAGAAAATTAGTTTAACTTAAACAGCTCGCGGTTGGCATCACTGCAACAAACATCGCTTACAAGTATGGAGCGGTAACATAATATGTGATGTTTGTCCCATAGGGCACGAAACGTTTTGTTTGCGGGTAATTTGAAAAATGTCTATTTTAAACGATTGCTGAAAAATTATCTGTGGAAAAATACAGTCATCAGTATGTTTTTTCCTCTATTTAAAATAATTTTTAAATAATAAATGTGAAAAGACAAATTCTAAGAAAGAAAGCACTATAAAATGACGTTTTAAAAATATTAAAATTCCAGTTTAATATATCTTAAATCTCTTCGTAATTCATTAATTTTCATTTTAATATGAGTCCAGGGCTGGTATTCCAAACGTTCTTGCTGCCGTATTATCTCGTGTATTTACATACAAAATACACGACATTCAGAATAGCACTCCTGATAATAATATTCCATGCAGATTTTGCTAGCATATTTGAAATCACATAATCTGAAAATATACCATAGATAAAAAAACCATCTGTTTTGGAATAGAAATTTTCAATAAAAAATAATTCAGATTTCTTATTTCTCGATGTCATTTTTTTGTGTCCCCTAAACCATTCCGTCCTGAAGGTAAAAAGATTATTGTAATGCGTAATTAATAAACTTCAATATCATTATGTGTTTTATGTTATAAATAATATCCTTCTTATTTGCGATAAAACTACAATTAAATATAACTTTCACAATAGAATCTAAATCCAAAGATTATAATACTTTTTTGTTAAGGTACCTACCTCAAATTAATGATGTTATGCTTACCGGGAAAAATAAATTATCGTTTTTAAAAGAACTATCTTTCCAAAAATTAAGATTTTTAGTTTTTCTCAATGCTGAAGTTTAATTTTAAGAATATAAATGTAAATAGATTTTTATACTTTTATAAAAAAGATATTTTAAAAATTCCAAAAATAAATGTTTCTATTATTGATTTTTTAAAGTATATATAAAATATCTATATTTATTTTATTGTTATATAAAATCCATGGATCTTTACAAAATAAAACTCGTTTAGTAGGTGTTTTTTTAAAAATATTATAGTTATATAAACACAAATTGATGTTTGGTTTATTATTATTACGGTACATAGGAAAAAGTTTTCTGTTTCAAATATTGACTAAGAAAATTTTGTAAATTCTTGTAAATAATAATGATAAATAATATTTAGTTACTAAATAACTTTGCTGAGTGTTGTGAATTAAAATAATAACCCCTTCTCTAAGTTTCATGTGTATTTCATTATACCATGATAAAATTATTAATCTATGGCCCTGAAGTAATGCATATTTTATGTAACGTAGTCTTTTTTACGTTTGCAATTAAACATTGTTTTAAATCAAACATTTTCCTATACAACTATGTAAATGCTCATGTAAAGATATCAACATACTTTGTGTTGTTACTCTTTTTTTAGCCTAACTGTAAATACGTAATTATTCATTCTTACTTTATGTTTTGTAAATAAACATTACAGATCATTAACCCTTTCAGACCTGAATCAATTCCTGTGAATATTTAAAAAATGTTATATTGTATTCTGCATGTATTAAATGAATTAGATTTTTAAAATCTTTTGTACTTAATAAATTATTTCATGTTCATTAGAATGAAAACTGAGTCTTTAACTAATAATACATTATGTTTATTTAATCAAATCAATTTATTTGAGTGAAACATATCGTCAGGTTTCTGGCACAAGTTAGTAACTAACATTTCACTAGTTGTAAGATATCGACCTTGTGGTGTAATGGTCAGCGCGTTTGCCTACCATTCAAGAGGTCCCTTTTTGATTCCCGACATGGTTGATACTAAATATTTATTAAAAAGGGTGTTTCTACACTAGAATATTTCATAGTTCCTGGACTGGTACGAAGCTGGTGGAAGCGTAAGACTGATCATCTTACCTTCATGTAATAAAAATGATCAAGATACGCTGAGATTGGTGTACCAATGCAGTGCCCTATGCACCATTAGGTGCCGAAAGGGAATAATGAATGAAATGAATAAAGATATTACACTTTTAAAGTTAAAAGCTCATTCCAAATCAGCAATTCAAATAAAACCACATGTAGAATTTTATAAACATTTTTTTTTCTATTTATAAAATCAAATTATTTCTATTTACTTTTTTAATAAAGATGATTTAATTCCAGCTATAAAAAGATCTCATTTTCCGAAAATGTGTATTTACCAACTTGTTCCAGAAACCCAACGATTATGGAAAACTTGCCTTAAATATAATTTAAAAGGATGACAGAAATTCGCTTCAAAACATAGCAGTTAAACTAAAAATGTACTTTTCTGTGTAATGCTGACGACTACCAACTTAAGCAAAAAAAAATTGAGACAGGATTACCATTAGTAAAATAATAAGATCTGTTTTATTTAATTATTTGGGTACAAAGGCAAACAAATTTTTTAATTGGTGTATATTTTTATTAACATCCGGACGGAAAGGGTTAAGTGAATTATGATTTGTTTTAGTTGCTATTTTAATGACTATTTTTCTTTAGATTATGTAATGGAGTACATGTCTCAATAATAGCTTAAAACATCATTTATCATAAGCATGAAATAGTTTGGAGATATTTAATAAAATAACAATTTGTTGTATATACCTATAACATAATAGTTTTAATTTTAACTGTGATGATGTATTGATATTTCTATAACTTGAAATTATGAATGTATAATTAAAATAAAAAGATTCAACATCATTCGGAGAGGCTGTTTTATTTCTCTGAACATGTAGGATAGCGTGACAAATTCGCGAGGTAAAAATATTAAAATATTTCGCACATAAAACAAATTAGGCCTGGTTATTTGATCATTACTAAATCTAAAGTAATATTGTTATAATGAAAAAAAACTAATCTTTTTTGAAGGTAATAGGAATCTTTTATTACTTTTGATTTTTAAAAAGAAATGAGCCACAGTAAAAATAAGAAAAAAAAACATTTATTAAACAACAAAAAAAACATCCTTTTGTCATAGTGCTGACGTTGTTTTTTTAGATAAATTTTTGCATTTTTATTTCCAAATATTTCAGTTTTAGGCCATTTTATTTAAGATGTAAAAAATCACAG
This sequence comes from Micrasema longulum, assembly GCF_059751315.1. Lineage (NCBI taxonomy): Eukaryota > Metazoa > Arthropoda > Insecta > Trichoptera > Brachycentridae > Micrasema > Micrasema longulum. The sequence continues at coordinate 152,924 of NW_028278346.1, forward strand.
GTAGTATCGCGCTACACTACCATAATCTTATTTGTGTGTAAATGTCTTTCGTGGACTAGTAGGCATAATTAACGAGGAAAGAAATTAAACTCGTCTGAATGTCTTTATTTATTTTTCTTTGTTTTAATGAAATTATATTTAAAACAGGGTAATGAAAATAGAAATAAGAGACGTACAGTTTACAAATCAGATACATGTATGCGCGTAAGTTAGATCCAGAGAGGTGCCGGTTTGTGAAGTATATTCATGTGGGTCATTCTTAAGCTTAAGCATAAATTGTTTATTGAGGTATCCCCTCATTTTGTGTCGATCGTTCTCAGTGAGATTGAATGTACTATTGGTACTCTCGAGTCACCAGCTAGGCTCGTTGTAGGGAAAGAGACAAGCAGTAAGTAAAAGTGCTAGATCATTTGAAGAGATCCGCTGCTGTGCACATGGTGATAGACATAGCCGTTAGTTCAGCTCATCATTGGAGTTGCTTGTCTTGCACACTTTGAGACAAAATTGTTTGGCTTCGGATTATAAGCTTTAGGTATTTCTTGAACCATAATCTATCTCATATGCTGCACATGTACCCTTATTCTCAATAAACTGGCACCTAAAATATTTGGATATAAGCTGCCAGAGTATATGAAAGTAGTCCGGACTCTCATATGAATTTAACTCACTTGGCTGCTGACTTGTATAGGAATACCTATGGCTTTGAGGGCCCATATTGCTCCACTTAAAAGCTTGACGTGTTGTTTGCTTTATCTTTGTCCATTTGTATCAGGTCTACACACTGAGTCAATTTCAGCTCCCCTGAACTGTACTCAGCGGTACTGGTAGAAATATTGGTTGCCCAATAACAACACGAGCGCCTGCCACTTGAGACATATGGCACTCTTAAAGCTGCCTAACGCGTTTTGTTGACAAATTCTTCATCGGCTTAAATTTGGTACAATATGGCCAGAGCAATTGAGCTCTTTTATGATGCTTCAAAAGCTGCATACTCTTGTAATTACGTGGCATTATCAGAAACAGGCAATTTTATAACGTTTTGTAAACTGTCACCTGACAAAAGTTTTCACTTGTTTTCCATATTTCATATTTTTTTGCTAAGCTTACATTTTAAAGAATCTCAAGATCTACATGACGACATACGAATAACTTGTGTAACCCTTTGCGTTGCGAAGTTATGACTAATTCTTTGGTTGCGCAGAATGAATTTCGAGGCTCTTTTCTGAAACCCCTCCCAGCTTGATGATGTAAGTATGCAAACAAGCATTGGACAATATTCTATTTTTAGAATATATACACCACTTGGCGCCACAACCCTCGGGCCGCGACATATATTTAAATATTTGGCGACAACAAAAGCGTTTCATCGATAATTCTGATTGGTTGGGACGTTTTCAGGTTAAAAAACGTGTTGGAAAGTGGAAAACAAGTTGTGGTAGAGCGAGACTCGAACCTCGGTCTTCCTGATCCAGAGTCCGTGACACTATCCATGAGACCACAACTCGTCTGGTTAGGTAATTTAATTAGGTTAACAAAACCTTTAGGAAGTATTCATTTCCAGAAGTCTATTTGGAATAACAGGTCCAGGCCATATTCAAATTCAGTTCTTTTCAACTAACATCTAAATATTTTATGTATTGATTATTTTGATTATGTGTAAACGTAATCAAAATATTCCAATTTTTAAACTATTCCTGAAGCTGATATACAGCTCGCCTACTACATGTCGCACACCGCATCTGGGGACTTGAGTCTCCTTAGCAGCGCCATTGCCATTGGAAAAACACTGCTCGAAAGACCTGTCTGTAATCTGGTAGTCTTGATGTCTATATACAAAAAGAAAAAAATTCAGGCATCCATAATATGTACATTGGATTGAGAAAAAAAAGGAAGTGAATCTTTATCGACTGGAATTAAATTAATTATGTATATATGATCAATTGGCCGAAATGTTTAAAAGATTTGAGTCTTGGTAATTGTAATAAATTTGTAAATGTAAATACATAGTAATATTATGATAGAAATAATCAGGTTTCGGTCCTGAGGCTAGGGTCTCGGACTCACGGATCAGGCCATGCCTTTGTGGGATTTTTGTTTACTATTTTTACTGTTAATATGTATTTCATTGCTATGTAATTATCCTTTATTTGTTGAATACTCTGTTTTACCTCTTATGTATATTGTAAAAAAAATAAAAAAAGATCCGTGCTTCGAATCCCACTCTACCCCAACTTGATTCTTATTTTCTAATAGTGAGTTATTTACAACTCGTTGAAAATGGCCCTCAAAATTAAATATTTGGGTAAATCATAAGAACACAAATATTTATTTTTTCAAAAAAAATTATATAAATATTAGTAATAAAGAAATGTGAAGCTGAAATATAGACTAACGTGAGTAGATTATACTATCCAATTAGTCCAATGATAAAATAAGATGCTCAAAAAAAAAGTGTACTTCATCCAATAAAAACAAAAAAAAGTTTTTCTTTTTTATTACGATTTTATAGAATTTATTGTATTTGATTTACAACATTTTTATTATCTTTTATATTCCATTTTAATAAGAAAGGCAAGCATTTCACTTACGCGTGACTATCTGTACTCATAAAATATTCAACATAAAATAAAAATATTTTTTAATTATTATCGAGATAAATTGAATAATGATTAATATTTTACTTAAGGTATTTGTTCTGCATTAAACGGTCTATATCAGGAGTGCCCAACTTGATCAGGCCCGAAATCTACTTTATACTGTCCAGAGTCCATGCGATCTACCGATCATTTAATCAGAGTTTTATAATAAACTTTACAATAGATTTAATTAATACACATATGATGTAATGACTTATATTTACATATAAGTTATTAATTTAAAAAATACTTGGTACACTTCCACTTATTTATTTTGACCAATTAGCGCTTTCACCCTCTAATGGGTATCTTCAGACTGGTCTAGCGCTTTCAGACTGGTCTGAAGATGCCCATTAGAGGGTGAAAGCGCTAATTGGTCAAAATAAATAAGTGGAAGTGTACCAAGTATTTTTTTAATTATAACTTATATGTAAATATAAGTTATTACATCATTACAATGGAATTCCATCAAGAATTGTCAATAAATAATTTAAATGAAATAAAATACAAATGTTTTTTTACAACGCATTTTTTTATTTGTTTAAAGGAATATTTTGAGGCTTGTCATTAGGTGGGATAGAGGGGATATGGAAGGAGGTAATGAAAAATACACCACAACACTCAGACCAATTGAGAAAAAAATCTTTCTTGGATTTTTTTCATGCAACTGGCGGGAATCAAACCCGCGACGCCAGTTTCACAGTTAGCTGTCTAACCAACTGCGCCACGGCGCCGGTCATGCAATATGATTAGATAAATTAAAGAAAATACGCAATTTTTTAAACTTGTTTACTGTATGGAAGAACAGAGGACAAATTTGAAAATAATTCTGAGTAACAACTTAGTGTGAGCATCTTGAGCTAGAATAGCAAAGTCAGGTTTTTAGATGGATATTGCCAACCTTAAATTATGAAATGTATGAGCATTTGTCATGCGAGAACGGTACTTACCTTTCGTTTGATTGAAGTATGAAAATGCCGATTCACATAAATATATATACAATAATTCAGCACATTTTTTAAAGTAAGGATATTCCTCGTTAGAAACCAATGTCCAGAAATCTATACCAGAGCCTGACCTTGCTGTCAAAATTATATTGCATCACAGAGTAAGAATTTCATTTTCCAGTGAAATATGATCCGTTTGAAACATCTCTGGCATTTTTTGGAACATTTCATAAGTGTCATTAATATCATTATTGAATGGATACCTAATTGATGAAATCGACCAACCGCTTAATTTCTTAGCCTTGAGGCGATCGACAGGCCTAATAGACGCAATGGACCGGTTGGCCATTGCTGATTTATTATATGAAATGGGCTTTGCCAACAATAAAACTGGGGAAATAGGGTCTTTATTGGTGTCTTTCGAGGACAACTATCCGCGTCAATTTGCTTTCTTTGTCTTTTGGAAATCGTAAAATTTAAACAAGAATGAGTAGATACGTAGGAGACATATTTTTAACAGCAGCCTAATAAAAAAGGTCTTAAACTGTGAGTTTTCAGCGCATGGTCAATAATCAACCATAATCACCAATATGTAAAATAACCAACCATAATCAAACTTAAGTAACGATTTATTCCGGTTTAATGTTTGAATTTCATATTTGTGGGAGATTGAAAACATTAAGCACAATTGTACATTGTCCACAATATAACGACGTAATGACAATGTGATACATATAACCACAAAATTATACATGTGACAGTGACAGGTGACAGTTTTCTCTAGTAGATCAAAGGCAAAGAAAAAAACATAGACTAGAACATTCCTTTGCCCGTTGAAACGTTGAAATCACACATTGGCGTATATTTTTTTTGAATGCACAGATAAACAAGAGACACGCTGTGATCTCGTTATGACAAAGGACAAGCAACTTCGCACGTGGCAAGAATATTGTAATAAGCCAAGGGAAGACATGTTTTCCAATTGAAACCAAATGTAACAGAGAAGCCTTAGTTTTCCAAAGTAATTCTGAACAAATTTGAGACATCTTCTATATTGGACCCTGTTGTAATGGTTCTCACCTGTTCAGAATCCATGTCCGGGACTCTGCCATGTGCGAATGTCAGCTTGAGGAGGAAGATCGAAATCTTTTTTTTTTTGGATGCCCCTTAATGATTGTTATCTTGAGTTCCTATCCGACCTCTCCGATAACAACATCCCGTCCCCTATTCATATTCTTACTCTCCTGTCTCCACCCAATAAACGTGTATTTAAAATTATATGAAAATATCTAGTTATAAATGGTGTTAGGCTGTAAATATGTTATATTATAGGATGTTTATTTTATGTTAAATACTTACTCACTCACTTGTATACATTATATTACTAACACTTGTGTAAATATGTAAAAAAAATAACAATAAAAACTCAACACTGGCCAGAACACCCGAGTTGAGAGTTGAGAGGGGAAAACGCCATTAAAAAACGAAGAAGAAGAACACACTCTGTGAGCACTGATGTCATCTCTGGAAAGCCGGTTGTTTTTTGTCTTGCGTCAAAATTTGAATTTCTAACATAAATTTTCGCGATGGATAGTCCTTTGGGACTAAACAGCCCATTTTCGCCGAAAACCAGGCAATCGGTTTCAACAAAGCGGTCGTCACTTTTGTCTAACTTTCGCAATCAGAGGTAATATTTATTTATCCATAAACATAACCTATATCATTCCTCAATATAATTTGTTCAAGTTCAAATGTTTTATTTACAGCAAGTTCAACGTTTCTGGCCGATTGAATACAAATGCGCAAACGATTCTTAAAACCGCACAAAATACAGCAGAAAACTATGGATTACCTCTACCAGTTCTAGTCACAGAAACATTGACGTTTGCTGATAGTAAGTTTGCTATTGTTTGATATTTTTGTTACACAGTATTTATATATTTTGATATCTTAAAATAATACTCACACATAATAAAAATAATAATTTTGTATGTGTCCTAGTAGAAAATACGTGTGTTTTTCATTCATAAACCGGCATAATTTTTCTTCCTGTTTATTTTTTTATAATTTATAATTTTTGAAAACCTGTTAGGGTTATATAAGGAGTTAACATCAACCCTGATGAAGATGATGGACACTGTAATGCGATCTGAAACGTCAGTAAATAGTACGAACATACGTTGATCTTTTTTTAAGTATTACTTTATTTATCCATGTGTATTTTCTAAAATTGAATAGTTCGGGTATCTACCCTCTATAATATTATATAAATATATGGTCCTCCGTATGTATCTAAATTGTATAAATAAATTTCCCTTAGGCTCTGCGCAGATCTCCGCACGCCTGTCGCCCTCGGGCTGGGCGTGGGTGGTGTGTGGCCGCAAGCTGCTGGTATGGGCCTACAGGGAGCTACGGCCGCGTGCCCCTGGAGCTCCCCCCGCCCCCGTCTCCTGCCACGAGCTCACGCTGCCTCAGACCGATCTCGCGCACAAAGCCGACCTCGTCTGCGTCTACTCCAACGACGGAAGTCCCGTAAGCTACCTATGCATTTTGTTATATTGTTTGATGATGAAGAAAATCATTCTGTGTGTGGACAAGTGTTTTGAATCAATGGCTACTCTCAGATAAAATTCCTGAAAAAATCCATGTGGGGATAAGTTCACCCTGTGGAGTTGCGGTTGGCGCATTGGCCTACCAAGCTTGAGGTCCCCGGTTTAATTTCTTTGTTTCAAAATTGTTTTTACACAGTAATATTTCATATATGGAACGATATTCAATAACGTATAATATGCTGATGATACACTTATCCTAGCCAATTCACTTGAACACCTTCATTACTTCTGAACCAAATTGTCGATGCTTGTGAAGAATATGGCTAGTAAAACAAAATATATGACTCTTAGAAAACAATCTGTTCGAGACAAGACCAAGTCATCTATATTGCTCTAAATTTGTATCTTCCTACCTGTCATTCCCATTTTCCTAACCAATGTATGTTTTAAAAATGATCTAGGTGCCATCCTGCATCGGCGTATCACCAGAGGGTGTGATCCGTTACTGGTCTTCGGTTGCCCACGAGGGAGGCTACTGGGAGGAGGAGGCTGACCTCCGCGGCCAGGAGTGCGACAGTCTCCGGGAGGCTCCTCCTTCAGGCTGTGTTCTGGCCACCACTACTTGTACTGTGGTGCTTGTTCAACCTGTTGTTACTGGTAAGTGCTCAGGTTTTAGACAACTCGAGACCTACCTGACTACCACAGGCGGAACCTGACCAAAAAATATGTACATGCTGTGTTGGTACTTTGAAATTACTTTTATTAGAAGATGTTAGAAAAATAAATGTAAAACTGATAATTATAGACCAATAACATTGATTTCACAGTTAGCAAAAATCCTAGAAAAATGTGTTAAAAAAAGAATTATGAATTTTATGGAAACTAATTATCTTTTGTCAAATAACCAGTTTGGATTTAGACCGTTGCAGTATAGATGATGCAATATTTAAACTTACACATGAAATTCATACTGGTCAGATGCGAATATGAAAACTTTAACAACTTTTTTAGATCTTAAAAAATCATTTGATACAGTAAATCATAGAATTTTGATAAGTAAATTACGTCAAATTGGCATAAAAAATGAGTGCTTGTTGTTTTTTGAAAGTTACTTAGCAAATAGACTGCAATGTGCCAGGATCGGAACTAATGTTAGTAATACTAAGACTCTTATACACGGAGTCCCACGAGGAACGGTTCTTGGCCCTTTGTTGTTTCTTATGTATATAAATGATCTTTGTAATATAGCTGTTTGGCAAACTGGTTGTAAATATTTATATTTTCTGTCCTGATATCCTTATCTCCAAAATATGTTAGAAATAGTATAAAAGCTGTAAACAATTTACCAGTCTTGATGATGCCTACTTAGACGAAAGCGCACGTTGGTCAAAATAATAAAAAAGTTAAACTAAACGAATTATTGATAACTTTATTTATCATTTATCAAAATTAACTATGAAGTTTTATAAAAAAATATCATCAAAAAACATCAATATTATCAAAATTATTGTTTTGGACCAGAGTCAAAGACGAGAATGTGTTATTATCTATGCGTGTAGTGCCCAATGGACCTGTAGACGGAGGGTGCGGCCTTCTCTGCCTCCAAAGCATTCAGATCTATTACTTAGTATTCTTTGTTTCATTTGTGAAACCGATGCATTTTTATGTGTTCCAAATAAACCAAAATTGAAAGTAGCTTCAAATCTTAAACTGGTGACCCACGGCAATTCACTTCTACCTTAAACTGATACTCATTTTCTTATAAGAAACTAGAATTAAATTTTAGTAAAAATCTATTCTAACCTTATAAAAGTATGTAGTTTGTAGAGGTTTGTATAAATAATCTACCAGTTGCGTGTTGGATTTAGTTTGTGGTTTATGTAAATAAAATGTTTGAAGCTACTTGCAATTTTGGTTTATTGAACAGAACAGTTATTGGCAGTGGTTTCACAAATAACACAACGTTTCAGCAACTTGTATTGAAGTAAAATGTACTTATGTGTTGCCTTATTTACATTATATTTGAAAACATATTGGAATTCGCCGGAAAGAAACAGAAAAAAAAAACAAAATGGTGTTTTTTAAGGGTTTGGATTTATATGGTGCAGGGGCTGTGTATTATTTGTACAATTGTTTTAATGATTTTCCTAACTGATAATTTCCAGGGGGTCGACATGGAGTGGTAGCACGGACACTAACTGGGAGCGGCGGCTGGTTGGGGGGTATAGGAAGAAGGGTATCTTCCCTCTTTTTCTCTGCTATGCCCTCATCTCATGCATCGGAAACTGTAATTAATATGTCTTTTTATAAATTGTATAAACCTGCTTATTAAAAAACCATCAAAATACGCACTTGGCTGTTAATTCAACTTTTTATTCATCTTAAAGTGCCAAATCTGAGTATTTGACCAATATACGCAATTAACAGGACATTCAAGGAAATTAACAAAAACCTTAATCCTGCGAAAAATTTCATCAATGGTAGATTTTCATCGACAATACAAAAGATCATCTAATACTGCTATTACTACCGTCACTCAATTTCACCCAAACAGTAGGCAGTTAGGATAGAATGCCACAGGTGTCTATAATGACATTTATTTTTATTTTGAGTTTTTCCGAATATTTGTAGACAAAAGACTGGATTTCACCAATAAGATTAACAAATATTGGATGTTCAAACATAGGCAAAATGGTGAATGTTACACAGTGTGTAAAGTGGCCGCTTAAACTAGCCAACGACAGGTCATAAGCACCCTAGAATGCCTAGACTTCCATATTTCCTTTTCTAAAATATTCTCCATTTCTGTTGCTATTTGTTAATGTTAATATTTTATTCATACGAAAACGTCTTTCTTATTCAGAAGCTAGTAGGAATAGCATCCCTCGGTCCAGACGAAGGTGGGGGTGCTCGAGTGTGTGTTGTGGCTGGTCTTCGGATTCAGCTGTGGAGACTCGGGGCCCCAGAAGGTCTCACAGCAGAAGCAGATCTTCAAAAAACTCTCAGAGATGCCTTCTTGCAAGCTAATCTTTTTCCCACTGGTATGATTACATTCTCAATTGTTACTTTGTTGTATTCAAAAACGTTCGTGTTAAATGTCTAGTGTTTTTCTTTCACAGGAGATCCTAGCTTGTTGGATGTTTTCATCCTGGATATACAACCTTGGAACGAAGGCTTGCTTCTCCTTACTGCAGCAGTCAACACCTTGAGATCTCCGCAGATGAGATATGCTTTAGGTAATCTTTAGCTGATTTATGTTAATATTTAATGATTAAATATATGCAGACTTTTAAAAATTATTACCTATTTTTGCCTTCAATTAATCTAAATAGAATGGAATTTTACATATTGATTTTTAAATAATGCCTGTTTAATGTCCTAACAAGTACAGTGATTTTTCAAAGGGAATATTTATCCCTTTTTTTTTCTTTCTGTATTCTCCTTTTCCCTTTGAAGACTAGTATCGTTATTAATATATTTATTTGTACATATTACTAGTTCAATATTTTTTTCCTGCATATATTTTAATGCTAAAATTACATACAATGGTGGTCAAAAGTATCCCTTGGCGACAGATGGCGTTACTCAGGCAATTTGCTGTTGCCATTGTATGCTGCTATTTGTTAAACGACGCCAAAAGAAAATTTCACACTGATTCATAGGTTAGTTTGTATTTGACAGCCAATGCAGTAAGCAGCGCTACGTGGTTTTCGTTAAAATGTCGCTTTTTTTCTTTTGTATGGTAAATCGTGTGAGGAGATCAAAATTGCATGCTGTTTATAGGGACCCTTCGCCATCAATGACAACGGTTAGATATTGGTTCAATGAATTTAAACATGGTCGAACATCCATTTTTGATGAGGATCGCCCAGGGCATCCGGCAGATGTGTTTACCGAGTAAATCATTGAAAAAGTCCAAGACATGAATCTCGCTGATCGTCAAAGGATAGTGTGCGAAATAGCAAATGCAATAAGTTAACAATGAAAAAATTGTCAGCCCGATGGGTGCCGCGATTTCTTACGATGGTCAATATGCGAGTGCGGCTTTCAACTTCGGAGCTGCATTTCTTGGTAACATGAATCATGTTGATTCTTCTTTTTTTAGTTAATTATTTTTTTTCCTAGCAACATTAACTTTTTAATTCTCTTTAGGTCTTTTAGTGTCTTTCCATTTATGCATCTTGTGCAGTACAGGTCTGGTTTTAATACGAATTTGCGCCCAAAATGTAATTTTGAATATGTATCTATGTTCCCCTACCCAGCGCACATGTGTGTGGAGGAGAGCACCGGAGAGGTGGGACAGCTGCTGGGACTGGTGCCGCTGGCGGGAGGTGTGGGGGGAGATGCACATGGAGGTGTGCACCTTATGGCCACGTCCACACACGCCTATCTGCACATGAAGGACTCTATAACCATTGTGTCTTGTGAGTAAATGTACTTTCTTTCTTTCCATTTACTGTCTAGGTTAATAGAGAAAAGCTGTTACGAGGTATATTCATAAAATAGTTTTTGTTTGTATTTCTTGCCATGCAATCGCAGTTTTGCTTTATAAAAGAATAAATTACATATTACACGGAGTTTATTATTCAATTTAGAACGTAATTAATTATATCAGATGTTTAAATATGAAAATAAGCAATATAGACAATATTGAATGAATTCATTGCAATAAAGTAAGTTGAATTTACGAAAATGTCGAGTGTTTGTTGTGATGTTGCGTTTTACGTCTAGTACCACCGCTGAATGCTGAAAGTCCGGCTTCGCCTGTTTCTGTTTTCTAGCGGCTGGTGGCGTGATATATTGGTGTGGTGGACTGCCTGGCATTTGGTGTTGCCAATGTCCATAACACTTATTTTCAAAACGTGAAATGGAACACTTTTTGTAATTAAATAAATAATCATTGTATTTATTTTCAGGTGTTACACCCAATGAGAAGCCCGATGTGATAGAGTTCAACACTAACGGAGACCAAATTCTCGGTGGAGGATTGTATTTTGGAACTCCTCTGTTTTTCTCTAAAACACACGGAGTCATTTCCATCTCTCCAAATGATAGTCCCCTTAATGATACGTGAGTTTTCATTCATTTTGGCCATCTATTAGCCCGCCGCTACCATCATGTGCTTTTGTGCACCATGTTTAGAACAGTGAAATCACTCCCTCTACATAGAACCGTTTTAAATACCTTGGATCTTCCTATCGGTTTCCCTTATACAATTTTTTTTTTTTTATGTCAATAATAGAGTTACTCTGTAAAAGCTTCAATTTCAGAAACTGCAATTTTTATTGAATTGAATTTTACTGCTTTTATTACTCCTTTCACTGTGAGTTTGGCAAATTATATGCAGGGCTTCTGTCGGATATTGTCATTCTTCCTCATGACCATAAAATGTTTTTAAACCACTAAATTAAAACATATTTTTATTAATAAACTTTATAAAATTATTATTACACTTCAATTTGTTTAATTTTTATCAACGATATTGTTGACATATTTAATGGTGTCGAAGTTTTGTTGTTTGCTGACGACATGAAATTTTTTAGAGTAATTAATACTATTGATGATTGTATTACTATCCAACATAACTTAAATAAACTATTTTCGTGGTGCTCAACAAATAAACTCCAACTAAATGTAAAGAAATGCCAAATCATGAGATTTCACAGGACTAAGTTTCCAATAATGTTTAATTATTCTATTGGCAATTCTGAACTTGTATCCGTTTCCGAAATACGTGATTTAGGTGTTATTTTCGATACCAAATTATCATTTATTGGTCACATTAATAGCATTAGTAATAGATCTCTAAGAATGTTGGGTTTCATTATCAGAACCACTAAATATTTCAAAGATATTGGTGCACTTAAAATAATGTACACGTCACTTGTAAGAAGCATTTTGGAGTACAACTCTACAATCTGAGCTCCTCATTATTCTAGGCACCAATATTGTATTGAAAAGGTCCAAAATAAGTTTTTGCGATTTATAAATTTTAAATTAGGTGTTGGTATTGAATTTTTAAATTATGATTTGTTACTGTTTATTTTGAAATTATCAAGACTAAGTGACAGGAGAGTTATAACTGATTTATTAAATTTATATAAAATAATCCATTCCATGTTTGACACCCCTGCACTTTTATCACTAATTAGTTTTAATGTACCAAAAAGGACAACTCGGCAAACCTACCAATACTGTGGCAACAATACTTCGACATCATATGGTAAAAATGCAGTCATCAATAGACTTCACTCTCTAGGCAATAAGTACCAGGACATTGGTGACTCATTTCACATGAAATTTATTACATATAGAACGGCTCTTCTTCTTTATTTTATTGGTAATAGTTCTAAGTAACTGTTTGTTTCTTTTGTTAAAAATTTGTTTTAAACTTCTTTATTAGTGTTTTTTTTTTCTTTTTTCGTTTCTTTTCTTTCTTAATTAATTTATAAGTAAAAAATATTTCTTTTTATCATTTTTTTTTACATCATTGTATATTTTTCTACATAAACATATACTATTTACCTAAATATTAGTTTTCAATAATAATACATCTATATATATTTTTTTAATGTTATTCAAAATTGTCTTCTTTGTTATTTTTTTAACTGGTTCAAAGTATTTCTAATACCAAATTATCTTTTTTTATCGATAATTCTACAACTGGTAATATTTTGTTCTTTTATATAGTTTATATTTCTTAGACTTTCTAAATTAATAATATTGTTTTAAATGCTCTGTATTACTTAAATTAAGCTTACATGTATGTATATTTAATTGTATTTGTATCTAATATGTAAAAGGCACTAAGTGCCTTTTATTTCAATAAAATAAAATAAAATTTAAACTAGTTTATTCCCATAATTATATAAAATCATGATTCTTCAAGACTGGTGACTGGTTATTCCAAATTTATGGATTTACATATTACTCATCTTTTATTTCATAAATAAATTATTGTATTACTAAACATCTATGATTAATCGCATATGAATTTTCCATTCTGTTTTCAGATCCCTCCTAGACAGTCCAATAGCATCTCCACGCCCCTCGGAGGCCTTCGATGGCCACCTGTCCCTGTATGAGCTGGACCCGCGAGCCATTAGTTCCAATGGAGCTTCCGCCTCTGAGCTGATGAAGGCCGCCTTCCTCCACCACATCAGGAGGGAACATGCTGCTTCCAGGTCATACGAAGACTAATTTTTTAATTGTTGTAAAAAATATGTCAATATGCATTCTTATCGGGACATTTTTGCCAATGTGACATTATTCTTGATTTACGTTTTTTTTTATTAATTATTTTCGTATTTTTTTAAATGCTAGGATAAATAATAATTAAATATGGATTTGATTATTTTCAGGACGATTCTCGCTAACTTATTTCCTGTTTCAAGTCAAGATAAGGAATCCGAGGCACTAGAAGTGGACACTCCTCTTGATAGAACTCTACTTACAATAGCCACAGATCTTGTCAACGATATTCCTGCTAGTGATCCCAGGTAAATAATCTGAAAATCACAGACAATTCATGCCTATCCAACTACGTATTCCATCAATATTTTGAATATGTCCAAATGTTTGATCAACATTTTGACCCGTTTAAACAACAAGGTTCCAACTAACAATTTGAGTTACCGAGTGCAAGCAGTTACATTTGCAAAAGCTTTTATGCACACTTACACATATCTATTAGATATTAATTGATGGATCTGTGCTTGGAGGGGGAGAAATAGCAAAATGAGAACTCTCTCTCGCTCTCCACACAGTAGCCAGGCTCTTAAAACTCACATTGAACTTTTAATGAATAGTCTTTTCGCTACTTGTTATACCTCGCACAAGTCACACATTGAACTTAAAAGAAATAGTCTTTTCGCTACTGGTTTTGTTCACCTTCCCAAATGCCTAGACTTCCATATTCCTGTCTCAAAAATGTTTTCCCTCTCTGTTGCAACAAATTTAAATTTAATTAATTACCTAGGGAGGAAATCCAGCCAGTCTGCAAGCATTTGGACATACTCAAAACATTGTTGTTATTAAAACTATTTTGGGTTCTACGAAATTTCTTTTTACCCGAATAGCCATCCAGCCAATACAATAAGTCAAATAAACCCTAGATGCATGGTGTTGTAAAGTAAGCGACGACATTTTATACCGTTTGTCTCTAGATGGGGCCAGTCGGGGGGTTCGGCGCTGGGCAGCTCCGGCTCGCTGCAGATTGGCCCCCAGCTGCAAGACAAGCGGCGCGCGCTGGCGCTGCTGCTGGACTGGGCGCGCGCCGCCGGACTGTGGGCGCGGTTAGGCGGCGCGGCAGCGCTGCGGCTGCGCGCGCTGGCGGAGAAACTCGCCGCCGCCGCCGCCATGCGCGCGCTGCAGCAGCAGCCTGAGAGCCAGCATGTGGTGGACACAGCCATACAGGAGGTACAAATTACACAATACAAAAAAAGGCAGAATGGTGAATGTTACACAGTGTGTAAAGTGGCCACTTAAACCAGCCAATGACTGGTCATAAGCCCTGTAGATGCCTAGACTTCTATATTTATTTCTTGTAAAATTCCTTTGTTGTTTTTTAAATTTATAAATTAAATATGCTAAAGCCTTTAAAAATATCTAAAATGTGCATTTACACATGCAAATAGACAAGTCGTTCATTCAAATCAACAAACAAACAATCAAACTATCACACATTTCCCCGTAAGAATAGGCAGAGAGGATAGAATGCCATATCACTCTGTCTTTGCATACAGATCTCGCTTCCTCTACATTCATGCATGGGCGCCAATTATTCCAACTTTTGACATGTCCATCTTTAAATATTTTTTTTAATTTGATCATGCCGTGTCTTTCTCGGTATTCTTCGATTTCTACATCGATCAACATTTGCATCGTAAATCTTTTTAGCTGTTCTTTCACTGTCCATTTGCTGTACATGTCCAAACGCGTAATCCCTATCTCAGCCTTGCATAATGTACGGATCTTGAAATGTGTGTATCTATCGTACATAGTTGTTCCACACATTCGCAGAGATTGCATTTTGACAGCATTCAACTTACTTTCATCCTTGTTTTTACAATTCTATACTTCGCTCCCATACATAAGGGTCATCATCAGGACTGCATCACGAGACTTGTCTATTTGTAGCATTCATCGAGAATGATACAAAGATGTGTTTTAGTGGTTAGCTAAAAAATCCTGATTTTTAAGGTACCTAGTTGCGTAGTTATCCCCACGGTATAATCTGGTCTCTATTAATAAGTAATCTTTTGTAATCCAGGTGATGGCCAACTCTGATGACGAAGAGTCTGCAAGTGCCGCTCTGTCCCCGTCTGACCTGTTCTACAAGCGTGCGAGTGAGGTGCAGCGCGCCCTTGTACGTATGTGCGAGTGGTGCGCAGAACAGGACGCATCCGGCTGTGAACCTCCAGCACTAACCTCTCTCATCTCCCAAGTCAACCACGTCCTACTGGTAAGTACATCACCTCTCTTTATTGTTGAATATTACCAGTCTCTCTCTCTCTGTAGCTGTTATTATATTTTACATCTTGTTTTACTGACAGAAAGCCAATTTCTTTATACGTTCTTTCAACATTTCTTTTTTAACGTAATAAAATTACCAAATGTAATTTGGTGATGTCCAGCTTTCAGCTTTCATAAATTGTGTATAAAAAAATCATACTTAAATACGTATTTCCAGGCGGTTATCCAAGAAGTTCTTAAGTTCAGACAGCAACACGCGGAGCAATTCTCCGTCTCTAATACGGCCCTACGCCTGCGCTTTGACCACACCACCTGGACATCCTGTCCTCGATCTGGTGGTCTGTTGCACGCACTCCTCGACCAACAGGTAACCAAATTCAGCAAAAAAACTTAGACTAGAGGGCGAGTGCTTTCATATCTATCGCTAAATCTCCTCCAAGCTCAAGTCTTTAAATTATCAGGCTATTGGGTAGATGGCGAATGCTCTTACATCATCAGGTTTTACCAACAAATGCTTGCTTCAAATATTTCAGTTTGATTTTGCTTGGAATTGTTCACGAGACCTCTAGCATGACAGGCAAATATGCTAAACACTAGGCCAAGAGGGGGATTAATCTTCGCTTGATTCCTTTGATAATATTTTTATCTGGAAGTAGCCATTAATTCGAAAACACTAGTTCATGGTTCTGGTTTCATACACAAAACTGTGTTCTTTGTTCTGCCACACTAACAAAAGTGTACCACCATAAGGATAACTTACAATAATGTCATTATTGAAAATTTATAGATAGTGATACATATAAGGCGTGTTAAACAATGACGCCAATCTACACCATTGGTCTGAAATTATTTAAATATGGCGATAGATAGAGAAACAAAAATACTATTCACAACCGCAAAGGTTTTGGATCGTATGTGGCATCTCATACATTTTTGACTCGATGTATAACAACAATGGCAATTTCTTTTTTTACTTTACAGAACAAGAACCATCTATCAATTTAAAATAAGAAGTTTATATTTTATAAGAAAACGACACCCAGGTCGCGCACCTCAGAAGTTGAGACTAATTGTATATTACCCATCAGATAATCAAATAATATTGAATTTTTTAGAATAAAAAATCTCATTTTGTGTCATTTTTTTATATTCAATTGTAGTTTATTAGTGGAGCACCACTGGAACATTTATCTAAATTACATTACAGAGTCACACAATCATTTACGGTATTAATAACCTTAAAATCATATACCTAAATAACAAATGAGAATTTCGCAATTCTTAGTTTCTTGTTTTATTTAATTTTATCATTATCATAGTCCCCATCCGTTGGTGCATAGAGAACTGCATTAATACACCAAATTCAGCGCACATCGATCATCTGTTACATGTAGGTAAAGTGATAAGCTAACGTTTCAGGTTCCAGGGACATAAAATATTGTAGTATAAAACCACTTTTTTTAAATCAGTATTCAATTTGAACCTTCCCGGAAAATGAATTAGGGACGTCAAACATGATAGGAGAACGCGCCAGCCACTAAACTACTCACTACAAGTATTTCTCCGATGTTTTGCGGTATGGTCCTGAAAAACTGTATATAATAACGTAATTAATCTCTTTTTTTTTTTAGTGTTTAACTTTTGCAAGAGCACGTGTGGCAGGCAACCGGCGAATGGAACTCCATTCTCAAGCAGCTGCACTGGGCCGTGCTATCCTGCAGCTTGCCGCTGAAAGGAACCGAAGAGACATATTGGGCGCTCAGGCAGAATACGCCAAGATGAGGACTAATATTATAAAACCATTTGGTAAATCACTTAATTATATCATCATATCAAAAAAATTAAGAAGTAACAACTGTGATACTCATCCATTTTACTATATTTCTACTTTATAGATACGATATTTCTTCTTGCTATACACAGAGCATAAAAGGTTTGGTAATTGGACTATAGTCCTTAAAATATAGCTTGATTAGAATGACATTTGTTAGAAAAAGTGACGACATAACTTTGTAGTAACGCCTAAGGAGTTATTTATATTGACACATGAAAAATCACTAGTATCTGACGTGTTTATTTATTTTTGCTTTACATTTAAATCAACATAAATATATAAAATCAGCTTCAAAACTAAAAAAAACTAAAATAAACCTAATTATTAACAACGCTCTTACAAGGTCACATCATTTTGCAAAAACGTTAGAGATGGGACAAATTTATCAATGTAAATTGATCTAATAAAAAAATTATTCATTTGATGTTGTTCATAAAAAAAATATAAATGTCTTATTTTTTGGTGAATAATTGTGTCAAACACACTATAGTAGGCTTGTTTTTGCATTTTTATATCAATTTTCAAACAGAGTTTCATGATTGCATGAAAAAACTGGTAAAATCGATTTGATCAGTGATAAGTAATTTCCCATCACTAATGACATTAGTTTGACAGCTGTCATTCTAATCAAGCTATATTTTAAGGACTATAATGATCACTTGATTGGGAGTCCCAATGTCATTGGATAATTTTAAATCTTCAGCTTTATTTTAATTTCATGTATTATTTTTAATATTTTAGTAATGATTGCCTTTACCAATATTTTAATATGTTCTAGTTTTTATATTACCAATCAGGAATATCAGTGGTCTTTTTACATTTTTTGGTATCAGACTATCAAACTAGACCTAAAAATATTTTTATGTATCACGATTTCTTAGAGTTTTGTAATTTTAAAATTACTCACCCCGTGACGTCGAAAGTTCTCGCCGGTGAGTTCTGCTGATTAAATGCTCTGATTTTTACCACATTTAAGACAGCATTTTTTGGTATCCAATTTCCGATAGCACTGAACTTTCTCATTATTTTATGTGGCAATTTTAATTGTAATTTTATGTAAATATATCAAATAATAATAATTAACTGCGGTCTTTTAGTTGACGACGAGGAATATGAACACGCCACGATGTTAGCAGAAAAGTTCCATGATTTTGATATGCTGGTCCTGATCTGTGAAAAGTCAAACAACAGGAAAAAACTATACCAATACATGGATACTTTCGAAGATGCGGTAAGCAATTAATGAATATTTTTAAATCTTAATTTATTGCATCAGAGGAGGATTCGAGAAGGGAATATAGAAATCTAAACATCTATCTGTCATTGGCTGTTTTTTTATTAATAGAAAAAGAAATTAGCGGTCTTATAATTTACTCATATATTTCAATTTTGTTGGCCATTTTCAACAAGTTGTAAATAACTTACCATTAGAAAATGGAAACCAAGTTAGGTTAGGTTAGGTTAGTTACCAAGGTAAAATGGAGTTCAAGCCTCGGACCTCTGATCCAGCCACGGGACCACAACATTCACCATTCTGCCTATGTTTTACATCCACATATCCTCTCTTCCATCTGTTGACTTTGATGAAGTAAAAAGCTGGCGGCCTTCATGGTCTAGTGGTTGTGACGCCTGACTCGCATACGAAAGGTTCCGGGTTCGATTTCCGGTGAGAACAAAAAAAAATCTAGTTTTTCTCAAGCCTGGGTGCTCTGTGCTGTAATTCACCGCTGTAATTATTATAATAGGTAAAAATGCATTAAATTCTTGCAGTCTGTTTCTGGGTAGATTAAAAATACAGTTCTGTCCTGTTCTGAAAAGTCCGCCTCCTAATGTAGTAGTTGGCATGTTCACTGATCATTCTAGAGGTCTTAAGTTCCATTCCTGGACAGGTCAACGTGAAATAATAAATGTTTACTAGCATCTAGCGGTTGAGATCGAGGTAATCAGTAAAGCGTCGTAAAAATATTGGTTAGTTAGCGATTGAAATAGAAAAGCTATAAGTAAGACTTCATTTAGTCGGCCTGTCCTCTTGGCCCTTTTAAATTGGCCCCACGGGCCTCAGTTGATCAAGTGCTATTTTAGCTATCAACATTCATAAATCTTGGCGCTATGTAAGTTATCCATAATAATAATTTGAAAAGACATACGTAATAACGTTCTAAATATAGAATACATCTAAATTATTTTCACAATGTAAAAAATTATTTGTTTCATAAGAATTTACAAATATGTTTTCCATTCAGTCATTTGAATTTAGGCAAAAATCATTATTTATTTATTTATTATTAATTATGTTCATAGGTTACATAATTGTGACAGTAATATGTAATTAAAAAATATATTCTCACAGCTCATCTAAAAAAAATAATTTAGAGGTAAATATTAATACAGATATAGAGAGATAATTATTATTATACTCTAAGCAGTTAAAAGAAAACATGCGTGTTAAAATTCTAATTATTTTTTTAAAAATTTACTAACAAGGAAGTTCAGTGTTTTTTTATATATTTTTGTTATTGAACTAGCGACGTCGTTCAAAGTAGTTTGTTTTTATTAAAATATTTTTTTTGTACATTTCATCAAACTGCCTTTCAATTTAATGCTCTAATTTTTACCATGCTTAAGAAAACAGTCTTTGTATCTAATTTCCCGTAGGGCTGAAGTTCCTCATTGCGTTGCATTACTATCTGTCTAGTGTAACGGGTTTATATTAGGAGAAAGCAATACGACCCCTAATCGGAAAATGAATATAATACTCGAAGAAATCAAACAAAAAATGGACCTTTTGCTTTATTTGTGTAATGCGGCAACACCAGGCAGGCCTCTGATTAAATAAAGAATATAATAGATGAAGTGTTTTTACACTGCATTATTTCATTGTCAATCACCGTACCTCCCTTTAACCGATACACTATATTAACTGAACTGACGCAATACCCTATGTGGTGAAGATAACATTTTGATGATTATGAATTCCTCGCAGGGTTTCCACCAATCCGCCTTCCGCTGGTTCATGAGCCGAGGGCGTAGCGGTCAATCAGCCCTCCTCACCGCCTTCCCCGGCCATGCGGCCTCCCTGACGGAGTGGCTCTCCTCGCAGCAGCAGACCGCAGAAGCTGCCGCTCTCTCGGAGGACGAGGACCAGGATGACAACATGAAAACCGAGGGCCTTCTTGCAGACGAGGGGAACGAGCTGCTGTGGCTTCACCACGTGAGGAACGGGAAGTGGAAAAATGCAGCCACCACCCTTCTAGAACTATCGCAACTGGAGCAGGAATCAGTTCATAGGATGAATGTGAGATCATCTTTTTTATTATCAAATTTAAATTATATTTATTCATTTAATTGAACTTATCGTCTATGTAAGTTAAATACCGCGGACCTTGCGATTCTGTAAAAAAAGCTGTAAAAAATAATTTTAAATGCACTTTATTTTGTGTTGTTGATTTATATTAGAAAATTGTATGTGTCGTATGGTATGCGTCAATGTGTTGTTAATTATGGCTGTTAAACTGGCAGTTACGTATTGCTTATTCGCTGTTTCGGCTTTATGCAAATAGAGTATGTCTCATCCGCTGTATTGGATTTAGGGATATATGTGGTATTGCTTTGCTTCTTGAGGAGGGAGGATTCATTTGCGGTACTTAATTTAATCTAATACAAGCAGTCTACTTCGAAATTCAAATATACCAATCAATGCGACTTTTCCCATTCGATCAAAAATGCCAAAAAAACCTATTTTGATTTTTTCGGCTCGTACTGAACTTACGTAGACGATATTTTAATATAATTTACAGTAAAAACTCTCCTATTGCATACCTGAAATTCGTTTTAAAGACCAAGGGTCTTCTTATCAGTTTTGCTCATACTAATGGTCATGAGGAATAATGGCAATATCCGACATAAGCCCTCCATATAATTTTCCAAACGCACAGTAAAAGGGACAATGAAAGCGGTAGAGGTAAATTCAAATTAGTTTGCTTATTATGAAATTGAAATTTTCAAAGAGTAACTCGAGGGAAACAGAAGACAAGTGCTTTCACTGCTATTTTTTTATTACATATTCTTTGAGTTGTGAAATGCTGCTACTTGTGATGATATAAAGCATAATTGTTGATTTTACCGTGCACTTTCGCCGTGCAGATCAAAGCTTCCCTCGCCAAACTGTGCGCACTGGCAGCAGAAGAGGGTGGAGACTCTCCCAGTGAGAGTGTCCAGGAAGTCGTGGCCGCAGCCGACCAGAGAATGCTGCTGAAGGACTACCACAACCTCCCTCCGTCCCTCCTGGCTCACCACGGCCTCTCGGCTGACTCTATGAGGGTCATGGAGCCGCGGGATATTGTTGATGTAAGAGGAAATGTATTTACCCATACTAAATTAATTGAGTATTACATAAATAAACATATTTGATTATCTTACGCTTAATTTTCGAACAAGATACACCTGACCCCCATTTTAAAATACAGGGATACAATACTGTCAAAAAAATTTATACAATAAGAGAGTGATGGATGGGCTTCCTTATAAACACTTACAGATTTATACACTAATTCAGGAAATCCAATAATAAAATTTGATTACTATTTGTTATAATTTTTTTTTAATTCCTTAAAAAAATGGTAAAAATATTACTATTAGACAATAGACATACGCGTTTACACAAATTTAGTGCAACGTATTTACTACTTGAGATATTATGAGCCTTCTGCTTACCAGGGGTGCTATTCTAAACCACTCTCGTGGCACGAGAAAACGAAAACATTATTTTCATACAAAATACACGAGATGATACGGCCGCGAGAGCGTTTGGAATACCAGTCTGCTGTGTGAAAAACTGTTTCACACTTTTATGATAACTGTTTAAACTATCTCCTTTTCACATTAATAATATTTCTATTGCCAATTTCTCAAACATTCTGCATCGTAATTGACTACATACTTCCTAAACATGTGTCAACTGCATGTCACTATTTAGTAAAATGTCGAAATTGGACACTTAAACAAAATGGTCTATTACACTGCACCTACTTTGAATTTAGTTTGAGACAATGATTTACTCATTTTTTTATTTACCTCGATTTTTTTCTCCATTCACGCGAACGATGTGAAGAACTGTAGATTTGTTAACATTGAATGTGAGAAGCCATTTCTTGGTCCATTCACGAATACTGTCCAGGTCTTACTGTAGTTAAGTTGAGTGAGTAAGTGGGTTAGCATACAGCTTTGTATTGTGGCGGGCAACACCAACAGCTGTGAGGTTGGCAGGTCCGAACCCTGCGTTAGCCCGCTACGAATAGTCCGCTGCAACGTCAGCCCGGACAAGTCTACTAAACACCGCACATCGGAAGAATTCAATTGTATTGTAGATTGGAATTCTGGTGGAAGCAGAGAAGAGCAAGTGGCGCAATGCGTGCCCTTCTATTGGTCCTTTGAGTGCCGCACCCATAGACAATAACTTGTTGTCGTCACTCACTCTCCGGTCCCCACAACCCGTTTTAAGGAGCACTACAGTGTTAAAATTTTGATTCGAAATGTTTTCTAGATGTACATCACGTACCCTGGCGGCTCCCTCACCGAGTACGACTATGTGCGCGCGCTCGAGCTATGCGGGCTGCGGCAGGGCCGGGCGGCGGACGAACGCAGCGCACGGCGCGAAGTGGCGGAGCTGCGGCGCCGCGTGTGGTGCGCGGCACTCATGGCGGACCGCTGGGCGGGCCCCCCTCCCCCCGACCCGCTGCAAGCCGTCCGGGACAAGATGTTCTTCCGGGTGGTGGACACTGTACATCTCATGGGTGGGTTGGCATTCCGGCATATTCTACTTTATCACTTTAAAGATTTTGTCAAACACCGACTGTTTGGAAACCACTATTATAGAGTTGAAGAATATTTGCAGGACAAGACAGCTTGGCATTAGATTTGTGTCAATTGATTTTAGTTTGTTGATTTTAATTTATTCGTTTGTTGGGTTTAATTTATTGTTGAATTGTACTATGTATACAGTTGTAATTTATTGACATTTATAAGTGATTCAATGAATCCTATGTAAAGAATATACTAAACTAAAATAAACTAAGGACACAAAAAAAGGGATTTTATCCTGTGCCCTATGCACCATTAGGTGTGGAAAGGTAATGATAATGAATTCAATAAATAGGATTGTATTTACTAATGAAACGATGTGTCTGTTCTGTTTTTCACAGTTAGTACATACAATCATTTTTTCATCACAGACAATTACACTTTTCTGTTGACCACTAAACATAAAATCTGGCTAGTCAATGAATAATGTGTCTTTTAACTATGCGTCAGCGCAAATGTTTTAATTAACTCCACAACTCGTATTTCAATTCATTATTTTATTTTTCAGACTGTAATCTAGATGAGTATTTGATTCCCTTGGAAGACCTCATGAGTTCCCCAGAACTAGCGGACCTAGTAAATGACAAAGTATTCCAGTACATTATGAAATTTGGCTACGAACACGTCTACAGCTCACAAGCTGAAATTATGTCCACAGAATAAATATACTTCACCGCTATTACTGTTTATATTATTTTTTAAGTTTCCTATTTTTTAATAAACGTGTTTTTATAAAATTTTACTTTTTTACTATCCTTTTCTAATAAAACTAATCAGGCCTGATATGCACTAATTATTTATTATTTTACTATTTTTGTATTTATGTGGGAGTGTCCGGTGCTGAAGGTAACATTTTACATTATTTTGAAACACGCCTTGAATAAATATTAAACATAATAAAAAACCATGTAAAAGTTGCACTCATCAATACGTGCGAAACCCACCTCCATTATCCACTTCTTAAAAGCAATTTTATAGTGAGAGTTCTCACTAATCCTTATGGTTAATGTATGTAGCTTGCACACTTGAATCAAGAAGTAACCAACCCTCTTTGACTGAAAGTTGTGTTTGTTTTAATTTTTTATTCCGTCGTAAAATTACCTGATAAGACTATTAAAACAATTATTACAAAAAAAATCTCTCAACGCAAAATGTACAATCTGTTTCATTATTTGAATATCAACCAAGGGCAGTTTCTTGGTGTTATACCCTATGGTGGTATGTGAAGTTCAATAATAAGACTTATTGTAGTTGACTGTGGTTTATTCTAAATGTCACTCTAAATTTGTACAAAAAATACTAGTCTTATTTTTATAGGAATAACCCGCGAAGCCTCTATTTTGAGGCTTGTCAGCAGGTGGGATAGAGGGGATATGGAAAGAGGTAATGAAAAATACACTTCAACACCCAGACCAATTGAAAAAAAAATATTTCTTGGATTTTTTCTTTCAACTGGCGGGAATCGAACCCGCGACACCAGTTTCACATTTGGCCATCTAACCAACGACGCCTGTCAAGTTGTTGAGCGAGATAGACTATGTTACACACATTAGAGGCTGAAGACAGTATAGATAATCCATACAGTACCAGCGCATGTGCAGATGTTGATGAAATATTGATAGGAATTTCTATGATTTAAAAGCCATTTGCACATGGACAATACAATATTGTTCTTTCCCAGGACTCAACCATTGGCCACGTGGAAACCGCTATTTGTAGGACAGGACATTGTTCTGAGACATTGTCACGGAGATAGACGGGCAGGCTATCTCCGCGGACCGCCACCACCACACATGGCCGCATTGGCCTTGTGTAAACGGACAGGACTTTATGATAGTAGCGATTTGCTCGACGCGCGGGCGTCGCTCCTGTGTATTGTTTCTGTCGAAATTGGAGGCAGAATTTATTTTTTTATTATTTAACAATTCCAACACATCTCGGTATAAAACATGATATTTTTCGTGAACTCGCTTGTAATAAACGGCGTTGCGTATTCATTTTTGCTGCGCTTATGTGGAAACTGCGGCCAAATTTTCGTATTGTTCCAACGTTCTGTCCTGCGTGGTCAAGGCTGTTCACAGAGCTGGGACGAGACAATATTGTCCGATCTATATTATTGTCTACATGTAAACGATACTTTATTTATTTACAATGTTGCCTTTATAGAACAAAAGCGATCTCAGATATTTGAATATGTGGGCTGTTATTGCTCTTAAACTTTTTTATATTATTTTTGCCGTGCCTTTTACAAAAATTTATAATACTAACATAAATATTTGGCTTAATATAATAATACCTTAGTATTATTATTAGCTTTTCTGCAGTTTCTCTGGCATGTATTAGGCAGAAATTAATTACATATTTTGTTTTGTTAAAATAAGAATTTTTCCCATGGATTGGTATATTCTTTTTTTAGATAAAAAATAGCCTGATCGATTTCCGGTCTTCCAACTATCGCTATGCAAAAATACGACAATCTGTCTGTCTATGGCGATATAGCATTGTTATTTTATTTTAATATGAATTAATTTTCCACTAATAATTTTCCCAAGGGAATAATGTTTTTTCAGAGAAGAAAAGTAACCTATGACACTTCTCAGCTCTCTGGCTATTCCTGCGCAAAAAATCACATTGATCGGTTGCTCCGTTGTAACGCGAAGGAAACACAAACAAACAGACGAACACACTTTCGCATTTGGTATGGAAACATGAATACGTAATATAATTTGTTTGTTTAGTACAAGTTTACAAAATGAAAAGAATTCACAGCCAGTATTTTTGGTCAGGAGCTTTCTGTGCTATTAACATGTATCAAAGCATGTTTAGGTATTCAGTTTTTTTTAAAACTATTTTATTTTATTTGCCTACTGTTTATTTGTGGAACTGTTTCCCAAAAAAATAATAAAATAAAAGGTCTTTGTATGGTAAGTATATAAGGGCATACATATTTTTATTTTTACTCATCGTTTTATACATACTGAATTATTTCATTTAATCGTTATTGATATTTTGGTCAGTTAACAGTTAAACATAACAGAACATTGGTAAAGAATATGCAAAGAACTTTTAATAAACAAAAAAAGAAGACAGAAAAAAACTGAAATTAACAATTAATGGATCAATAAGCTGCCAGGACATAGAATTAAGAATAGAATTAATTACATGTGCCAGGACTATTTTTCTGCCAAATTGTTTAGTATGCTTCCCCATAAAATTAAGTTGACTGAAAGCAAATTTAAAAAAAGAAATCAAAATCTGTCTGAAGCAAATGATGAAGTTCAGTGGTTTTTTTTTTTATCAACAGACTATTAAACTAAGCCAAAAAAAAATGTATAGCGTATTATGGGCTGTGATTTTTTAAAGTTTTGTATTTCCGAAATTACTTTGCATGTGACGTCAGGGGTTCTCTTCTGCTTATTCTCGGTCAGTTCTGCCGATTGGTTCGTTGACGGAAATAAACCGGATATATTTAACAGCTCTCTGATCATTGGTTGATTTATATGAACTAGTGACGTCGTTCAAATTAATTCATTTTTATTTTTAAAAAAATCATGCATTTTCAAGAAACTTCGCATTTAATGCTCTAATTTTTACCGCGCGCAAGAAAACATTTTTTGTATCCAATTTCCCGTAGGGCTGAAGTTCCTCATTGGCATAGAATGTTGACATACGTATTTATGTCAATGGCATAGAAGAATTTTTTTAAATGGTGGCATGTGACACGTGAAAATAAAATATTACGTGTAACGCATCTAACAATAACTGTTTTACTATAAATAATCTAAAGGGATTGCCCAATTATTATTTTTTAAATACGTATATTTATATTTAATTTTGGGAAACTTTCTTTCAAACATTACGTCACATTCCAACATATTTATTTTGAAGGTCTCCAGAAGAGAATATCCGAGTAACATTACATTATTTTTAGAAGCGACAGAAAAACAGTGCAAATTTTTAAGTAGGTGCTAATAACAACTTTTAAAATAAATAATATTTGCCCGCTAATGACAAAATTTTATATTTAAAGTTGCCCGCCACGCGCATGCGCTGCACCGCGACATAAATCAGCTGGCGACATAAAAAAATAAATAATTACAGCTGATCGCACACGGACGCATCTCGAAACGTCAGGCCGTAGAAGTAAAAATTGAAAAGGTTCTATTTTATGTGATGCGTTATGGCTGCGAACATATCACCAGCGAACCCCGTACCTTACTTAATTCAGCGAGAAAATGGAGATCTGCATACAATTAAAAATAAACTCTTTGACGAACGCTTGCGTGTCGCAAAAAACTTATTCAAGAGAGATTTGGTTTGCCACTATGGGTGTGTAAATGCAATCGAATTTTCGGATAATGGAGAACTTCTTATTTCGGGTAAGTGTTGACATAATTTATGTGATATGAAATTTCACCTTCCTAATTTGCATGCGCATTAACACATGTGATTAAAATTACGCTAAATTTATTTATGTCAAGTCAAGTGCGCTTATCGAGTGTCTGGAGTCTGCATATTATTACGTACGTGTTATGTTATTGTTATGTTTGCGGTGATCATTGATTACTGATTAGAGAAACCATTTTGTTGTATTTAAAAACTATAATAAGAAAATGGTTGAAATATTTGTATTGTTACATTAGTTACGTAAATTATTTGACAGTGACTATTGAAAATTCTTCAAATTGGTTGGTTTGTTTCATCGACCTATGAAAATTGTTATCAGTTTTTAAATATTGACGAACAACTATAATATAATTTCTATACTGTAATGTAAACACTCGTATACGATACTCTACAAAATGTTTTTATTTGACGAAATTTCGATAGAAATGTAATTTACTTTTTTTGGGAAAAGTTGTGTATATAATAATAACGTCAATAAATAATATTTATGGAATGTTTTTATTAAATATTTTTTTGTTTTTAAAATGCAAAAGTCCATTAAAAAAACATGTATCTAATACGGATAGGTATCTCAACAGAAAGGGATATTTCTCGAGAAAAAAAAAAAATAATTAATCATTTAAGGCTAATGAGTGTCATTAGCTGGTGTAAGTGATCATTCTATATACCATTATGCCTATATTTAAACATCCATGTTCCGCCACCACAATCTGAGTTGGCTTCCCGTAAACCGGAAGTCTATCAGAACACTCCATCATTGGTTCATTCGGAAGAACTAGTGACGTCGTTCGAAGTAGCTTGTTTTTATTCAAATAATTTTTTTATACATTTTCAAGAAACTTCGCCATACAATTTAACAATTTAAAGCTCTTATTTTTACTTAAGGAAACACTTTTAGATTGAATTTCCCGTAGCACTGAATTTCCTCATTAGTAATTAGTTATAATTTTTTTTTTAGGTTACAATAAATAAAAAATACTAAATAAATAATTAACCTACAGGTAAATTGGGTTATAGTTTTTTATTTGGCTTTCTTAGATTATTTATAGACTCATATTAAAACAAGTTTTGATGGGACCCTTTGAGAGATTAATACATGAATTCAATCTAATCTAAAATTTGATTCTGGAGGTTATTATCTCGCATTATTATTCTGAGGTGTTTTTACCTCAGAGTAATAATGCGTATCCTAGAGAGGAGCCCAAGCATAGGAAAACCATTCTATGACTATTGGGTATTAAGTTAGCTACAGTTCGCAGCAAAACAATGGGCCGTACTCAGGTCGAGAATTGCCAAATGGATATTAATTTGCATTGTAATTACTTTTAAATATGTATCTGTGTATTTATCATTGCAGAGTTATTCCAATCTATTTTTCTATAATTCGCCTATATTTATTTTATAAAACTGAAAATACATGTTTGTGTTTATTTGTTTTATTTGTGAATTCATTTTATTCACAATATATTTGTTATATTTATTGATACATAAATCCCAACTCCATTGAACCAAAGTCCTGTGTTGAGTTTGTTTGTTTGTCTGTCACATCTCCGAAATGGCGAGTCGTAGCGGCCTGAAATTCGGACAAATAATTTTAGACGCTATTTCAATGTTAACGTTGCTATTTTCGAGTAAAATTTTAATCGACCTCTACTCGTTAAAAACTTAAACAAAATGGCCACCAATTGGTTGCTAGCCAACAAACCAACATCGCTTGTGCTTTATGAAACATAGTGTTAGGGCTGCTCTCTAGGTTACGCATTATTACTCTGAAGTTTTTACACTAGAATATTTCATTGTCCTTGGAATGGCATCTGAAGCATAAGACTGATCATCTCACCTTCATCGAACAAAAATAATCAAGATTAGCGATTGATGTACCAATGCAGTGCCCTATACACCATTAATTGCGAAAAGGAGAATTATGATAATTAAATCCTACATTGAATGCATGTAAAGTTATTGATTTAAATGATTTGATCCAATATTTATTAAAATGAATCTTAAATATAAGATTTATCTGATTAATGTAATAAATATTGCCACACTTCAGTTGTTGTATCAATGCTATGCTCTATGCATGATTAAATGCGGATAAGGAAGACAAGAAGATGGTTTTCAGTGTAATTGTTTTGAGCAGGTGGAGATGACCGCAGAGTCATGTTATGGAAGTTCGGGGAGACTCTGTTGGAACATAGTCAGCCTCAGTCCATGATCAGTCAGCATCTTTCCAACGTGTTCTGTCTCGCCATCACTTCCGACAATGCCAGGATATACTCCGGAGGAAATGATGACCAAGTCATTGTACATGACACAGAATCGTATGTTTTTTTTATTTATAATTTATCTTTTTTCTGAAACAACCAATAGCTTTAAAAAATATTTAAAAAATATTCTGTTAATTTGGATATTTTTCAACAGTAGATATTTAATTTAAAACCATAAAATGTTTATGGTTTGACAGCGATAGCCAACCTACTCGAAAATCTCTCAAATAGAAGGCCTTGATTTATTGGGATCTCACATATTGTAGGAGTATATATTATGTACTTAACAAATAAGTATCAATTATTAGGACTAAATAATTGGCAGTTTCTAGTTCTCTAATTTTATATGGGAATATTGATCCTTTACAATGGACAGTCCCAACAGTAATTTGTATGTATAATAAAATAATGTCATGTTGAAATCTTCGATTACTCAGTTATTAATTTTAATAATAATGCTCCATAATCCATATTTGCGACTTGCAAAATTATTTATTATGTAACTAAATTGTATTTGCAGGAGGAGAATAGTGGAACTGCTTCCTCACCAGAAAGCGGTGTGTGGAGTATCAGTGGACCCGTATAACTCCCAGATTATTGCCACAGCAGGGAATGATGGACGACTTCTTGTTTTTGACACCAGACAATCGGTTGATGGTTAGACTATTAACTGCTTATTTATTTGCATAAGAATGGTAAATCTATGTGTTAAGAAAATCGTGAAGTATTAGATTCTCTATCCCCAGCTCTGTTGAAAAATAGTTTTTTTTTTTAATCTAGGTCAAATTTTTTCCATAGAAATACCTTTCTTACATAAAAAATATTTGGTTTATAAAGTTAGATAATTACGGAATTTCTGGTTAATAAAGTTGCATGATTACAGAATCTCTGGTTAATGAAGTTGGATGAATACAGAGTCTTTGTTTTGTGAAGTTGGATGATTACAAAATATTTGGTTAATGAGTTGGATGATTACAGAATCTCTGGTGCTATCACGCAGCAGGAGAGCTTTTCACGGAGTGGTATTCCACCCTTCCCAGTCGGGCTGCCTGGCTGCTGCCAGTGCCCAGGATGGGACAACCTTGTGGGACCTCAGGAAACCAAAGCAGTATGTCCAATTTGCATCATAGTTTAATTCACTACCAGTTACGCAACTGATTCTACTAGAAAAGATTCTATATTACTATACTATTCTGTAAGAAAGATTCTTACAACTTTGTCACTAGTCAACATTTGTTTTATGATCTGATGTTTCCAAATATTTAAATTTTAATGTTTTGTATGTTTTATTTTTTTTCAATATATTTCATAATGATGAATTTATGTATATTATAACCTATTAGTATTTATAAATTTATTATCATGGTTACAACTTATTATTATTTATTATTTCTTGATTTTAAGAAGTTTTCTTGATTCATCATCATCATTCTTTTTCCACACCTAATGGCGCATAGGGAACTGCTTTGGTACAGCAATTGCAGCATATCTTGATAATTTTTGTTTCATTTTATTTTATTTTTGCACCACAACAGGCCAGGAGGCCTAATTACAGCGGTGAATTACATCACAGAACACCCAGGCTTGAGAAAAATCACATTTAATTTTTGTGTTCTCACCGGGAATCGAACCCGGAACCTTCCGTCTGTGAGTCAAGCGTCTTGACCACTACACCATGGAGGCCAACATAAAGGTTAAATAGTCAATCTTATGCTTCAGGTACCAGTCCTGGGACTATGAAACATCCTAGTGTGAAAACACCCTTTTAAATAAATATTTCATGTCAACCATGTCCGGAATCGAACCTGAGACCTCTTGCATGGTAGGCAAACGTGCTGACCATTACACAACAAGACTGACTTTTCTGAAAGAAGGTGAAAGATGTGTAACCGTTTTATTTTACAAATATTGACATATGTATATTGATATCTTTTACTGTTTGTGACCCAAATCTAAATAAATAAATAATAATTTCTTCATTCAAATGACAGAGAGAGATGCTATTTTATACGGTGGAAAATATTTAATCATAATCTCAAATACAGAAAACAAAAAAAACATATATACATACATAAATTTCAACTTTCTTTTCTAGTCCAGTGATTCGCTACGGGGGTGCAAACGGTGTCTCTCACAATTGCATGTCTGTCCGCTTCAATTCGCGAGGGACACAGATCCTGGCGCTCCGCCGGCGCTTGCCCCCCGTCCTGTACAACACGGGGGCCCCTGAGCCCTGCGCACACTTCTACCACCCGGACTACTACAACTCTTGCACAATGAAGAGCTGCTGCTTCGCGGGCGATAGGGACCAGTTTGTGCTGAGCGGCTCCGACGACTTCAATCTCTATATGTGGAGGATACCGGAGGAAGAAGGTGCATCAATGCTCTAAATAATCTTAGATTTTTTTACAGAATCAAATTTTGTATACGTAGTTATAAAATGGGTTATTTTATAATCAGAAAGTTTTAAAAATGTTTTTTTACAGTCCTATCAACTTAGCACATTTGCGCTTATAAGGTGCCAGCTATAGCCATGGAAATCATATATCTTATTTAGGAAATGACAATTCTAGCCTTTAAACCAAAATACATTAATAGTGGAAACATAACTATAGCCTACATGAAACTAAAGTAGTTTAATGGTAGGAGGAGATATTGTGTCTATAAAAAACAGTCTGCAACAAAAGTGTCCCAGTGTGTTAGTCAAATAATATTTACTTAAAACCCTCAACTTCTGTTCAATGGGAAGTAATTTTTTTTTTAAACGATATGGTGTATCCATATGAGTGAATGCTATTAGAAAAAAGTGTCCACGAACAAATTAACTAACCATTACAACATGAAACAGATAGTAAAATGAAGGAATAATTTGTTGCATAAAGTAGAGTATATTTTTTTTAACCTTGTGTTTTGCTTTATTACAGGAGTTTGGGTGGATGAAACTCACATGGTGCTCTATGGACACAGATCTATTGTCAACCAAGTGAGGTACAATCCACAATACTGTGTCATAGTGTCATCAGGGGTTGAAAAAATTATTAAGGTAATATATTACACATGTATTATAATATGTAAATTCATCACGAAAAAATTCTTAAAGTACCTTGCATATAAGTCCCAAATTTCTTACCTATATTCGAAACGTGAGAAACTTCCAACCCTTTTTCTTTTTAATTCTCTGTCAAACTGAGGTGTTGTTTTCTTCATATTATATAATATTAAACTATAAAGTAAATAGCAATATCCCCAATAAATAATAAAAAAATAAATAAAAAATATCCTTAATAAGATGCAAATAAATACGGGATCGAGAACACTTAAACATCGGGATATATTTAAACTGCCTTAATTTAGAAGCAACACCTTTGGCCTACATGTGTCAGGAATATAACATACGAGAGAATACTAAGAAACCGTAATTATATTTTTTTAAATTATTTGATTAATTATTTAACAAAAAAACTTTAAAGTACTCTCTCCATATGGAGCTAATGTATTTGTCCAATCTTCTATTCCATTGTTGGAAACATTTTTCGTCTTCCATGATGCTCGACAGTGTCTCCATCGTTTTTTCCCAACACAGCAACGCCTACTACACACTATAGTGGTAGCACATTATTACTCTAAGATTATAACGCATATAGAGCCTTTTTCTTAGTGTAATAAATACCCCAAAGCTGCTTTAAAAAAGTTATTCTATGCAGTATCTATTAAATTTTAATTTAAATAAAATAATTTACTTTTTCATTCATTGAAATAATTTGTATCACAGTTTAATTCAGTACCTGTTACGCAACTGATTCTTACTAGAAAAGATTATATATTACTATAAGAAAGATTCTACTCGAAGGATGTTCAAAGTTCATTACAACTTTGTCACTAGTCAACATTTTTATGTTCCAGACTTGGTCACCAATAGGAATTCCCGGATCACTGGGAGATCTTCTAGAAGAACAAGTGGGGAATGAGAATCCTCGAGCTGTGTTCTCCCACGAGGAATACGTTTCTTTAGTTTATAGTACGGGACAGGTGTGTATTCAAATTGATTTAATACATCACGTATTTATCAGTAATGAGGTCAACCCTTATTTACCAGATGTCAGTATTTTTATTTTTTAACATTCTGCAGTCAATCTATAAAAAATTCTGGTACATATTTCGTTCATGTTGGAAAAAATGACTCGTGCATGGGCGATTACTATTTAATAGACTTTTTGTACATTTGGCGGGCTTTGTGCCAAATGGGAATTCCTTCCAACCTTCCAACAATAATATATAAGTGTTGTGTTATTTATTCATGTTTCAAAATGTATCTGAATAAAACAAAATAGGTTACCTAGCAATATGTATTGTGTATTTAAATAAATCAATTTGATACTAGTCTTCAAAAGGAAAGAGGGGGTAAAAAGAGTGTTTAAGTAGTACAGTCGAACTCTGTTTATCTGAACTTCAGTCATCCGGATTGCCAAATATCCAGATCGTTATCAGGAAATAAAAAATATATAAGTTTTAATTTATCTGTGCAGTTAACTTTGCTGGACATGTTCAAATCATTTTCTAATGTGGTTTGAATTCGAAATTTTCATTACCTTCTTCCATATCCCCTCTTTCCCACCTGCTGACAAGCCTCTAGAATAGAGGCTTAGCGGGTTAAAAAATAATAATTCAAAAGCAATAAAATCTGGCATTCAATAATCTAGATTTTTGGAGTTTTACTGTAGATAACAAATGTTTCTCCAAACATAATTTAAACTAAGTTGCTGTAGAAACATCTGCAAACAAGCGTTGAAGTTATTAAATAAATCGAATTTCCTCAACTGTTTATAAGATGCCATTGATTATGAGACACCCTTATGTTTAGAAACAAAAAGAACTAATACCTTTTTTTTTAAATCGTACAATCATAATAAAATAATTTACAAATAGGCGTATTATTTGTGTACTGTCACCATCAGAGTCTAAAATATCTTCATATTCTGTGTCGGTTTTTCGTCAGAAGCATCATAATGTAATATTCTTGCCGACTTTATAAATCGTAATAAGTGACAAAATTGTTATTAAAATTTAAATGTGCTTAGACAGCTGCTACTGTCCAAGCACTTTTGAATTTAAAATTATGTTTATACTATATAGTTTTTATTATTCCACAGTACATATCCCACAACTACACAGACCAGTCCACTAGCGAAGACCCTCGCATGATGGCCTTCTTCGACTCCCTGGTGCAGCGGGAGATCGAGGGCTGGTCAGCCGAGGACACGGACTCTCCTAGCGGAGGGGACACGGCTGGAGCGGGCGTCGGGATGACCACACGCCTGACCTCACGCAGGAAGGAAGAGGAAGATGACGATGACAGCGACCAGCTGCTGGTGGACTTCCTACCCCTCCCTCCCAAGAGGGCCAGCTCCGGGAGGAACCGGTATCAGAATAGAATCGCCAGACTGATAGCGACGAGGCAGTCCAAACTACTGCACCTTGCAAGAAAGAGAGCTGGACCAAGGTATACAAAAGAACGGCATTTGAAGTGAGAATTAAGATTTTTTAGTCAGAAAAAATGAAGAAATTCAGTGTTTTTTTTATTTATTAGTCTGTTAAACTAAGCCAAAAAATTAAAAAAATATTTTTATGCATTGTATTATTAGTGCTATGATATTTTTAAGTTTTAGAGACATCACAAGGTTTCTTTGGTGAGTTTTGCTGAGTCTGTAAACCGGAAATCTATCATAACACTCTAAAGTAGAAGAACTGGTAATGTCTTTCAAAGTAGTTAATTTTTTTCATACATTTACAAGAAACTTCACTGTGAAATTTAATGCTCCAATTTTTACCACGAGTAAGAAAACTTTTTTTATATTAGGATATATAAATAGGTTTCCCGTAGCACTGAACTTCTCGTTGTAATTGAAAAATAGGAATCTGCATAGTTGTGGTAAAACAGATACATGAGGCTCTTTGTTCAATTCCTGGCAAGGTTGATAGCATTTTTTAAATCTTTGCTCAATATATCCCACATCTGATAAAATAGTCATAACTCCAAAAATCCAAAAAACCTTCAAATGCTCAAAAAAATATATAATTCTACCCATTAGTATTACACACACTCACACTTATTTGAGCACAGCCATTCTCAAACAGTGTCATATTTTAACTTTTTTTTATGACAAACAAGATTTCTTTAAGCATTTTTGAAGACAAATCTAAATTTGTATATAATATGAGACATTGTCATTTCTTTAAAGGGTAAAAAGAAATACACAAAAACTCAATGAAATTTATATGATTTTAAGATGTTATTATTTAGTTTTTAAGCCCTCCTGGGCTGGTATTCCGAACGCGTTTACAGCGCGCTATAATGCGTATTTAGTACGTAAAAACGCGCTATACCGCGCTATAATTTCGTTTGGAATACCAGCCCTTGAAATTCTGCTTTTTTGAGTTATGACTATTTTATTGGATGTGTGATATTTTCACATACCAAATAAAGGCCTGAACAGATATAAACCGGGGTTGCTATTCTGAATCTTCTCGCGAGGGTAGAGAGCAGTTCATTTGTAAATTTTAATATTTTGCCTGCAACTACGCTTCAATACGGCCCTACTTATGATTAAATGTCAAATTATGTCAAATAAATGCGAACACATCAAACCAAACATTATGATTTTCATTTAGAACATTATTGTGACCTTAAGCATTACCCAAAACACTTGATTAGGTTGAATTGACCAAATCGTATTAGTTTTTTCCATTTTTTAAACAGTTTTACAATTTCAAACTATTAAATGATTATAAAATTGTTTATTTTACATAATTTGACATTAAATCATCAGTGTTGCCATATATGAAGCAAAGTGTAGTCGCATGCCAAAAATAAAAATCCACAAAAGAACCACTCTACCTCCGCGAGAGGATTTAGAATAGCGGGTGCTTCAGGGGTCTGAAGTTGCATACATGAAATAATTACGATATGCTGCATTTGAAGTACTCTGTACATTATTGGCACATTCGCCCACAATGCTTAAGGTCCTGAAATCGATTTCTGGCAGGGTCAATATGAAATATTAGTTTAAAAGGTGGTATTACTTTCCAATATTTATTTGTCACCGTGAGAATTATTTGATTGCGATATGCTACATTCGATGTACCAATGCACGGCTCTATGCACCATCAGGTGCAGATAAGGGTAAGATAATGATGATGCATCATGAGGTGCAGATAAGGGAACAAGAAAGATGATAATGACTTTGTTTATTTCTATTTTCAGCGCCAGAAGAATGAACAAAGCTCCACAAGCGTCGACTTCCACCAGTAGCGTGGGACGTGTGCGCTGTACGCGCTCCTCTGCGCGAAGAACCCCTTTCCGTAGAACCTTCTCGCCCCCCGGACTCCAAACCTCCAGCGAAGAGGACTCAGATCCCCCTCCACAACACACACAGCACAGACTGGCTAGCAAGGTAATATAATTATTATTTAGAAATCATATTTAGATATATGCCCGGAGAGCGAATTGGCGATGAACGGAAGTCAAAAGTGACGGTATTTGAAAGGGGACGTGAGGTTACTGAGTGCATAATAAATGTAAACAAAGAATGTCTTGAACAAGTAAAAGAAGTGTACTTGGGAAGCACATTTTCAAGAGATGAAGATTAGAAAAAGATGTCAAAAAGAGAGTGAATGCAGGCAGCCAAATGATTGGCGCACTAAACACAGTAATTGCTAATAAAAATATGTTAATCGAAGCTAAACTGGCAGTGCACAACAGTTTCCCAACACTTATATCTGGAAGTGAAACATGGAACTGGCAGAGAAAAGATGAAAGCAGAGTGAACATGGTCTAAATGCAATCTCGTAGATAAACATGTAGGACATCAATGTGTGACAGGCTTACGAATGATAAAATCAGGCGAGAGTACAAATCTGAGACAGGTATAATTGATAAGATTAAAAAAAGGTCACTAAGACGATTCGGTAATGTAGAACGAATGGATGACAAAAGAATGTTTAAACAGATATATATGGCGAGACGAATGGTAACTTAGGACGAGGATAACGAACAAAGACATGGCATGATCATTTGATCATATAAACCAAAATCTTTAGTCTACTCATGTCAAAAGCACACAACCGAAGATGTATGGATGTGGAAGAAGCTAGGAATATATGTCCTGGATAGACGTGTGTGGCGGTCCATCCTCTCTTCCTACCCTTATGAGAAAATGGCTTGATAGTAGTATTTGCTATTTTATCGATTTTTATAGTTGGTATGTTACCTATCATGCATTGTCTGCCTCGTAAAAAACATTAATTTGATAAAAATACTGAACTTTCAGATGTCTAGATCAAATAGAAGAAGAATGCACATGCCGAGGAGTCACGATAGGAAAAATAAATCCCTGACATATCGAGGAAAATTACGCTCTGGCAGAAAGGGTAATTTCATCAAATATATAATTGTCTAGTAAGAGTTACTGTTCAACAAAGCTTTAATATGTTATATGATTATACAGGTAGCCATAGATTAATCAGCACTCACATGGATGATTCAACCTTCAGTGATGACAGTTTAGCAGTTCCTAGTACCAGCACAGGTATAGTATTCCATAAATATTTACTTACGTAGGTTAATATCAAATTGTTGTAAGCCAAATTTTACTGATTCCAAATTAAAGACATTGTGCTGTATCAATCTTCTTATACGGGTGACATTTACAGCATTTATCATCTCATTTGAATATTAAATATGATTTTTTTTAATATTTTGAATGAATCTGTAAGATTAATAATTTTTTTGTAAAAATAATCTCTCTCCTTCTGACACATATTGTGTCATTAATTTTTAAATACTGAGTTCCTGCTTAGGTTTTTTTGTAAGCATATTGTGGCATAGGAGGAATCGAACCTTTTCTTCTAATTCACGTAACAGGGGTATGATTTTTCTTTTTTTATTGAAATTCATTTTTATGAAACAAAATGTATTTTTATAAATTGATTTTTAAATAGATAGATAAATTAAAATAAAATTCACAGCCAGTGGATTTCTGTAATTTTCTTTCT
This sequence comes from Micrasema longulum, assembly GCF_059751315.1. NCBI lineage: Eukaryota > Metazoa > Arthropoda > Insecta > Trichoptera > Brachycentridae > Micrasema > Micrasema longulum. The sequence goes on from NW_028278346.1 coordinate 191,951, forward strand.
CATACTGCTAGCGAATAAAGCGAAAACTGTACCTAATTAATTGTACAATTTTGCTGGAGATAAACATTTTACGTGATCATTTATTTTCCAGGAATTAGAAGTAATCACAGTGCACCATTGTTTCGTATTGCTGAAGCAGATTCAGATGACGATCAATCTGCAGGAAGTCGTTCAAAAACGCCTCCCTCTTCCAGCGGTCCCGAACCAGCAGACGCTCCTCTCGTCAGTATTATTCCAACACCCCTCAACGGATCTCGCGACGATCTCAAACTCAACATTCCCCTTAGAAACAACCAAACTGACAGATACCAAAGCCAGAGATTCGGGAACGAAAACAGCAGTCACCAATCCAACTTGCAAGAGTGGCAGCGTAACAACAGATTGACATCGTACACTCCAACTTTAGCTAGACTTAGGAATGAAACTAATGAAAGTGAGGTTGAAAGTAGCTGTAGCACAGCTGAAGAAATTCCCACGCCGGTGAAAAGAAAAATTTCCCACACAGAAGCCGCGACACCCGACAGTGGAATTCACACAGGACCGAGCGGTAGCTCGGGTCGCAGAACCAGAGACAATCAAGACAACTCGGATGACCCCGATTGGGGCGTATCCAAGTACAGAATGCGAGTGAAAATGGCACGAAGAAACTACAGAACACATATAGGTGATTCAGATTCAACTTAAGTTAGTTGAGTATTCGTAATAATTGTGCAATTTATACCTGGCCAACAAGCTGGACTTGTGGACAATATGCCAGTTTCAAGACATATAAAAATTTTATATTCGATAATCACGAGTACCTATCATTTGTATATATTGTTTTATAAATCATTTTCGATTTAAGGATATCTTTATGTTAATATATATACATACATTTATTCTTCCCTTATAAGTTGTGTTTACCGTGCCAAAAACAAAATTAATTAAATGTTTTTGCGCAACATTGTATGTATGAGATGAAAACTAACATTTACAACTCATGTGACTGAACTTTTGGAAAAAAAAACGCAATAATATCTATCACCTATAAATATAAATACTTCAGTTTTTTTTAATTCTACAATGTGTTAATGCATTTGAATAATTCATAAGTCAGAAAAAATAATGTGGCTAAGGTCTGAATGTTCTGCACATTCCCAATGATACAGGATCAGTATTTGTTTAATAACAGTTGATATTCTGGGTGTTTTTAGTTTAAGTTTAATAAATTATATGATTGAATAAAAGTCATTCATCGAAATATAATGGTCTTTTTATTTCTTTACTTTTTTGGTAAAAATTAATCATTTTATGAAACTGGTCGATTACTATGGAACAGACTGAAGAATACAATTTTAATAATTTTTGGCATTGGCAAACATTCTAACTACATAATAATAATGTTTGGATAATTTATATAGCGCCATTTTTGTGAAAATCACCTCAAGGGCGCTGTACAATAAATAAATATCCCAACACGTCTTGCTGCTACAGAGCGCATGGACGGTTGGGATTCTAGTTCCTCGTCTCCAATTATGATATATATGAGCTAGATAACAGAACGTCTTGCAGCTACAGAGCGCATGGACAATAAGAAATCTAGCCCCTATTTACATTTTTATTTTCAATTTTTTTATTTGACAATGAAGTTTAGAGTTTAAGTGATATTTTAAAAACGAAATAAAAAGCAAATTTATCAAATTAGAATTTAGATAACAACAAGTCTTGCAGCTACTGAGCGTATGGACGGTTGAAATTCTAGACCCCATTTACTAAATTTAGGTATTTGATAGTTGATAACATTTACATAATATGATAGCTAACATCACAAAAAGTCTTGCAGCTTCAAAACGCATTGACAAATGGAATTTCAACAACATAAGAATGATTTTAAAAAGTTAATAATAAAAAATAATTTTAAGAAACGCAATAATAATACATTGAGCAAAGAACTAGTAAGTATGGCAATTAAGTTAACATGTAACAGCACAAAAAGTAAAATATAAAAAACTAAACAAAGATACCATTCCTTAACTTATTATAAAGGTTAACAAGACGAAAGACGATACTCAAACTTGTCCCTGTTTTATTTTGGTGTGCAGTAAACAGGATCTATTGTCTTTTTCCTAGTAAATAACTGTAAAAACACTTGGTTCACATTTGGCTGTTCCCTGGGAGATGATAGTAGAAACGCATCTGTGTGCATAGTGTGGGTACCAAGGAATATATCCGCTTCTTTTTAATTTTGTTTGTTATTACTAAACGCATGTTTCCCGCCTAAAATTTCTGACTATACATATTGCACCACCGATAAAATAGTCATAACTGAAAAAAAACTGATTTTGAATTAACTTCTGAGGAAAATTTTTATGACGTACTTTTAAAAATGTTTTAATGAATTTTTGGAAAATTGCTTTTTTTCTAAACATATTTGACTGATGAAGCAATATGCACCAGACGCAGACTATGGAAGCGGCTGGGTACGGGTTTGTAGGAGGGATGCTAGCCTGAGACCTTATACTATGTCTGAGACATTAAGGATTGACTAATTCAAATTTTAATAATTATTTTTTTCATATTAAAAAATAAGTTTTTGAAGAAAAAAAAATATTTTAAAAAGTTAATACGGGGAATATTCCTCTGAAGTATATAAAAAAGTTTGTATTCTAATGTAAACAATCAACATTCGTTTTTGGAGGATCCCAATTGGATTATTTCCTTAAATTCCTTATAATTTGGACCTATTTATTTATTTTCACTAGATTTTGGGGAAAAATAATATTACCTCTAGTTTAATATATTTTAAAAAGGTATTTCTAACAGTGCGCCCCTGTAACTAAAAGCTTTGCAATTGCGCCGCTAGGCATAGTTTGACGTTTACAAAAAATAATATTTACATTTGAACATCAATTGTTTTAAACTTTGTCAATAATTAATGAACAAATATTTACCAATGAAAAATTTCAACAAAAGTTTAGACAATCCTTTTTACAATATTCTTCTGAAAGGTTTCTTAACACTTTCATGAAACAAGAAGGGCATTTTGGTATCGATTCTCAATGTCACGCCTGGCTGACGGCCAAAGAATGACTAAATACGCATTAGGCATGACTGAGTGTTTGAAAATGAGTTAAGTGTTATCATTTTTGAGGGGTTAGGGCATGTCGTAATATGTAAATGGTTTGTAGGTTCTCCTGGAAATTCAGCTTCTTTGAGTTGTGACTTAAATTTTATGAAAGTGCATCCCATAATATACCATAAAGAGATTAATTTTTATTTTTCACAAACATAAGTGAAATCTTTCGGAATCAATTTATGAAAATTATAAGTCGAATGGATATTTAAAGTAATTTCATTGACAACTCCGAAAGGCTCTTTTCATTTGTTTTTTAAATCAAAAAGAGTAGGGAGTAGACACTGCTTAAATGCCTGATTAAATATTTTTGTAAAATTGAAAATAAAATCATAAATTGGCCTGAAAGGTATTCAAGTACTAAGAAGTAATTCAATTTTCGGCAATCACAATTGAAAATCACTATCCAATAAAAAAATATATTTAATCTTTATTCAAAATATTTTAGAGTTGAATGCATGTTTCTGGTTTTTCATCCAAGAAAAACAATGCAAAAATATCATTATAAAAGTCCGGGTAGTACTGGCATGCTCGGTTACAATCTGGCATCCAATTAACTTCGAGAAGCTTCGGTTGAATTATGTCATCTCCTTTATTGTCTTTCTCCCACGCCAGCATTATGTCTGCAGCATATAATGCTCGTGACTGGCGATTGGCAGCTATCCCACAAGGTGGAGGCTTTTCAACAGCGCATTCAAATAGTTCTTTGATCATGTTCAATATGGTTCTCTCCACTCTATCCCAAGAGTGATCCGGAAACTGTTTCGACCACTCTACAATATAATCTGCACAAAGCATTTTACACAAATTCGCCGGGCTGTTGTAATTCATCACTGTGAAATGCTGTTCGTATTCGTCGAAATTATCCAATGCAAAAGGTTTATTCGCAAATCTCAAAAAGAAATGTTTGTAAATGTACACGTCGAGAGGCTTCGCACTCTTAAGTAAAATAACATATCTAATATCAAATTTTACTTTGCCGCCGCACTCAGGTCTGAAGAATAAAATGGGTTTTTCTATATATTTCTGTATAATCTTAGGCCCTGTTGGTGGAAGCCTAACTATAAAATCCAAATTGTTTGTAATGTGGGTGTCCAGACTTCTAGCCAAGTTAAACGGTTTACATATCCAATAGTTATCCAAATCTCTCAATTCTCTCTGGTGGTAATAAGCTACAAATTTAACAAGCTCCGTTTTCAAATTAAAAGTGGTCGGTAACCAGCTCGGATACGTTTGAAGCGTTTTATTATTTGTTTGTTCTTTCGCTTTTCTTCTTCCGACAATGCTGAGCAGGTCTTTTATTGTCAGTACATTCTCATAGGGGAATTGATTCACATATTTTTGTGGTGCCAATTCACTCAATTCTTTGTATGATTTAAAATGATTAACGAACCAAAGAACGTCGGCGGGACCTTCCTCTTCTACAATTTCAAATTCGGGGCGAGTCAAGTTTTCGTTGATTCTCTCATATTGAGAAAAAACTTTTATCTTTTTGATTGGATCCCTGGGTTCTACATCGTTTTCGTTTGTAGGTAATGTTTCTTCAATGTGACCACTAGAAAAATAATTGGGGCTCGGCTCGGACTGCGAATAATCCACATCGAAATTATCGTACTCTTGCCAAGGAATCAACATCGCATTTCTGTACTCGGAGTCATAGCTCCCTTCTATATAATTTCTAAATACAGTGCCATCTTCTTGTACATCTTCTATTGGGAAGAGGAGAGTGTATGTCACTTGTTCAGGCATATGAATAAATGGAACCATCCTGAAATTAGGCTCGTCCGAGTGCTGTATGGCCGATCCCAGCTCGTCCATTATATACCAAATAGGTACTCTATCTTCCGCTGAGATATCTCTGGTATTGATTGCGTAGGATTGGGCGTACTTCCAGATCTTATTAAAAATAATCTCTTCTTTTTCAGTCCTATCACCCTCACTGTCGATTCCCATCAAACCGCACATTCTCTCCATCAACCCGGGAACTTCCCTTAACTGGCGCCGAGCCTGATGAGTTCTGAATGTCCAGGCATGATCTATCAGATAAATATGAGTTGGGTCGTCTTTCTTCAATCCTCCATGGCGTGACATCTGCACGCTCCAAGTCGGATCATAAGTTTCCTTTTTAGTATCTTCGTAATCTATCAAAAGCAGCGAAAACGTTTCACCGGCATCGAAAATTTGGTCATTTAGTTTTTTACAAAGTATAGGCCAAAAATGAGACGGCACGCCCGAAAGTTCTAATTGTGGTTGATGTACAGACAAAAACGAATTTAAAACCGGAATACCATCCATTTTTACGAAACTCAATTCAAAATATATTTTGTATTAAAACTGATGGTGTTGCTGTCACACAAACACCAAGGGAAACAACCCAAAACTTAACCTCAAATTTAATATTATGTCAAAAGCCATATGTTGGATCCATAGACAATAAACTAAATATGTACAAAAAAACATTAGAGCTAGTAAATCGTAAACAGCGCAAGACCCAAAAAAAATCGATTTCAATATCGAAAATAAAAACACCGTAATAAAGTTTTTCGCAAAACAAAAATTTATTAATATGATAAATCAATATTTATTTTATTACTCTAATGTTATCGAAAAACAACTTTTACGACAAAACACAAGATTAGACGATATTTTGTTCTGAGAGTATAACATAATATTATGGAGTTTAATTTTTTAGTGAAATCGTAACAATATGGTTATTGACTTTTTTCATACTAGTCACCGGTGGACTATTGAATACGTCGGTATAGTAATAACAACTAGAATAAAAAAACTAGACATTTTTATTGAGAAAATTTTACCAACATACCTTGTTGAAAAAACAAATTTATGTAAAAATATAAATGAAGAAATTATTTTACATCCATTTAATATATTTTGAAATACAAAAGCTTACCTAGGTTTGCAACCCTTCAATATGTCGTATAACAAAACCTAGATTTTATAAATATTTTTTTCAAGACAAATATGAATAATTTTTCTTTTTTTTATTAAAGTACTGCTTTTAAAATAGGATATTTGTTTATGTTGCAGACTTAAAGGCACAGTTTCAAGAAAAATATCACTAAGCAACTGTCAAGATAATTTAATTTTTTTATTCAAAGGGTCAGCATCATCGTCTTCACTGTCTTCTCCGCCTAAAAATAAGTATTATACAATAATCATTTTCATTGCCGATGTAATATTTATGTATTTATTCAACGGCTAATACCTTTTAAGAAAAAAAAAATAATCACTAAACGAAACACAACAAATAAACAATATGTATAAACAAACATAAAATCTCGAAACAGTGGCAAATATAGATTTATATGACAAAATAAATAGTAAATTATATTATTTACTAAAGTGGTAGAGAACTCATTATTTGCATATTCACAAATTTTATATATTTTGTTAAACCAGAAGTTGTGTTTATATTAATTTATTTTATTTACATTACTTTACTTCAAATAATTATTTCACATTTCATCACAATTTCCAGATCTCCACCCAGTGATGCATAGGGAAATACGCTACATTGGTGCTCCTAAATTAGTTTTGATGAACTCAAAGTTTCCTATTTTCAAACATGGTTATTTATGACTTAAAGAAAATAGCCCCAAAATTTAAATATTTGCGTAAAACAATTTCCATAAAAACAATGTATAGCAGTGGGTCACGGTATTGAATAATTTGATGCGTTAATATTTAATACTGATGCCATACTAAAATTCAATAAAACTAAATAATTTATTGTATTTTACTTAAGTTAAATATTACCATTATCGACCGGTCCAGTTTCCATATTCTCACTATTGCTCATATTGTCAATTATGTCAGTTAATGCTTTGTTAGTTCTTTGTTGTACATCTTTAATCGCATCGAGGATATTAGATTTCGATGATATTTCTACAACTTTAACGGAGTTTTTTAAAATTGTTACGTTCACACCTTCCATTGTTTACACGGGATTTGAGGTTATATTCGGAATCCCTGAGGAAAAAACAAATAAAGTTCACCATAATGAAGTTTATTTTGAAAAATTAAAACACCTTAATTAATAATTATAAAAATATGACTTACTTGAAATACAATTAATTTATTTCGTTAGAGCTAATTTGACAGATATCAGATTGCATAGACACATTCACAGAACATGGACCCAGCATGGACCAACACGGACTCATGGACATATAACGTTGCAGAGAAACGTAGAATATTAAATGGACATAGACAATAAATTAAATACAGAGTTGAGCGATACTGATTCAAGCTATACATAGGGGAACCCGGGGTGGAAAGGGGTACCAGGGCGGAACGGGAAAAGGGCAGGAAATTCGCTACGTACTACGGAATTGGGTGAACTTCGCGCACAACAGCCAATTCACTGCTCTGCGCTGTACGATATGGTTATTGTCCGTGTCGGAGTGCTCTTAGTTTGAAATTCATCGAATGCTAGAAAAAAGCTTGAAAGTTCTAATATTTGCTCTGTTACACCGAAGTACACTAATATTTATTTTTTAAAATTACACCAAATGTTGATTTTAACCTACTTTCGACCGACTAAAATTCTAGTGATAACTCAATACCAACACTTATACTAGCCATAACTCCTGTGTTTTAAAGAACGCTACTGTCAGGGCCCAATGGGTGGGGCACAATGGGGTGGTACCCCGTTTCGCCCCAGAGAATATTTGTCGGTATCCTTTTTCTAACTGATGTTGTAAATGCGAGTTTCTTTTTTTTTTCGTTACGCTTTTATACCTCTAACGTCAACTTTTCAACTGCAGATGGTGCAAGCATTTATAAGAAAAACCAGCTGGCATTAATGGTCTGCGGATGTTATGTGTCAAGCTGTTGATGCAGTCATAAGTTGAGAAATAGGATACCTGGCGGCGTCTAATCGGTACTAGTGCCATCATCAACACTTGAGAGGTATGTTCGGAAAAGAAGGGAAAATCCAGAAGCTCTTGTCAATAAAAAGTCGAAAAAATTCCGTACCGTTTTTACAGCTGAGCAAGAATTGGAGCTTGTAAACTACCTGAAAGATATTCAAAAAGAACTCTTCGGAATGATTATGAATGAATTTCGTCAACTGGACTACCAGCTGGCAGAAAATAATAATTACAGCCATAATTACAACAGAACTTTGGGAATGGCGGAAGCAGACTAGATTTTTGAAGCGACGCCCTGATTTAAGTATGAGAAAACCAGAAGCAACATCTGAAATACGCGCTGTGGGTTTTAACAAAGTAGCAGTATTGAATTTTTGTTAAAAACACAAAATAAATGCTTTTAGCAATCTTTACCGCTTCAACTTATAAAAATAATTGAGAAAAATATATTAAAAAATAAAAAAAACATCAAGATTGCGAAAGAATATAAAATAAGATAAAACCTTAAATTTGATCGCAAAAAACCAAAGGAACAAAAGCTAAGTTTAAAAAATATAAAATAATCGTAACCGGATCTGACGAAAGTTCGGAAGAAGACGCAGTCTGCTGTATTGCCAATGAAGGCCGGTGTTCTTGTAGCGTTGGCAAAAATTGGGCGCACATATTGTGTGCGGATTTATTCTCGATTCTTGTTTGTGAACTGTGCCAATAATTACCAAATTATTAGCACATATGAGAAATGCACAATGTCGTTATTTAATTATTTTTTTTATGTATCTACAATAAAACATGCAAAAAATATTGAAAAGTATAAAAAAAAACATTGCTTGTCGAATGACAGTGCTACGAAAACTCATTTTTATTGTTTTTCCTCAGTGCACTTGAAACCCACAGACAAAAACGGTGAAATATATGATTTTGATAGTATTGCCAATCTGAATGTTGTTTGGAATTAACCACATTTTTGGATATTTTTCATGCACTAATTTAATTCGGCGGCCTCCGTGGTGTAGTGGTTAAGACATTTGGCTCACACATGGAAGATTCTGGGTTCGATTCCTGGTGAGAACACATAAATTAAATGTGATTTTTCTTAAGGCTGGGTGTACCGTCCTGTAATTCACCACTGTAATTGGGCCTTATGGCCTGTTGTGGTGCCAAAAAAAAAACGGTCTTGTAGAAAAGTCCTGGGATTAAATATAACAGTTAAAATAAAAAAATAAAAAAGAAAAGGAATTCTCTCTTTATTTTTATGTATGTGGCAATGTGTTGATCATCACTGTATGACTTTCGAAATTTAAATACCATTCTTGACATAACAAGATTCCAGCAAGTTTTGTCGAAACTTGTCTCTTCAAATTTGACATAACAATATTCCAGCAACTTTTGGTAAAAACTTGTAGCGTCAAATTTTCCTTTTCAACCTTCCATCAATCTTAAATCAAGTTTGTACCAAGTTCTACTGCTATCTGGGATCTGACTTTTGAAAAGACTACGGTGGGGCATGGCATAAAGATGGCTAGGGAACACTGCTCCAGGGGGTAGAGAAGGTCCAGAATACCACCCACGACATCACTGAGCTTGTGCCCGATCGAGCACAACATCCAGACCATCACCCGTCAACTCTCCGCATAGTGAAACCGCACAGTGAAAAAGTGAAGACTGACAATCGCCAATTGCTTTAGTGTAAAGATCTAGCTCTATTTGCAATGTCTTTTTCATGTTTGTAATTAGTTATAAGTAAATTTGTATGTTTTAGATTAATAAACATACTTACAAATTTTTGTAGATACCTTTTATTATACAATTAGTGTACATTGTAATTGGCAGAAGTGCTGTATTTTACATTAAAATAAATAAATGAAACATTCAAGCTTTTTAAATTATTCACAAATTATACGTTTTCAGGATAAATTTAAGTTTAATAAGTTTCTTGTTTAAAAAATTACATTATCATGATAGGTAATTAAAATAAGGAAAACACATGGCGAATAAATTTGAACCTAACTCACAAATATTCGGTATGTCAGTAGGAAGACACGATCTTCTATTTGATCTGAAGTTTCCGATCGGCGGATGTTCCCTCTTTCTCTCAATTATGCGCCATATCTCACATGCGCGATTGCGTAACATGATTTTATAGCCTACGAGATAATCTAATCTCGCCACCATTTCAATAACAAACTACCCCATATTTTACAATCAAGATTTCCCTCCGTGATACTACTAGTCGGTGTTAGCTGGCAATGTAATGTGGGCGTTTTAGCTGTAAATAGGTACATACTTTTGAATTTCATATTAGTCTTTACGAAGATAAGCAAAAGGCCTATTTTAGTATACAAATAGACATAAGTAAAATTATATTGTTTTCTTTTGTTCAAAAATCAATTTTGACGTTTGACAGAACGTCTGCGATTGTAGGTGTAGGCTAACAACTGCGAACCCGTCGGCGTTGGTAAAAATACATTTTTAAATTTCAAGGATTTCTGATTTGTTATCACAGAAGCGCGAAGCGACGTGGTAATGAAATAATTTTTATGGATTTCTTAAGAAATTTTAAATTTCCCAATTTGAAAACAAAATGTCTAGCGAGAAAAGCTTAAGTGTTAGATATCTTCAAATTTTTCTGGTTGTTGCTATATATTGGTGAGTAAATCATGTTTTATAATTTTGCGCCGCCAACACAAAAATATCTTCGGTTTGAAATTTCATGTAATTAGACATTCTCTTTTATTTAAATATGGATATTTCTTAAAAAAAAAAATATCCTACGTTTACATTCACGAAGGAGTCTCACATTTACTAATGAAAATGTGCAAGTAAAACCAGGCTTTTTCTTTCATATCGTCACCGCAAATTTTTCTATTGGCGTAAGGTAAAAAAAAATGTCTCGATATTCTAATAAATTAATCATCAGCATCATTCTATGTCTTTCCTTAATGGCCTCAAATAGTCGCTGGGCTTCTCTGTCAACTCCTGTGCTTCCTCAGTCAGGCTTACGTCCCTTAGTTCTGGAACCGCTGAAGAATTGTCTGCGGTGGATGTCCAAGAACCCGAGAACCTGATGCATTATTAAGTAGCCAAGCCACTGACGTTTAGCAAATAGACATGTTATTCTCTTACTAGTCGCATCTCATGTTGCATTGCTCTTAAGGGTCAGATATTGGAAATATCACTTCGCATCGTTCCAATAGATGCAATTTTTCTGATGATTCAACTATTTATTCTATACGGATATATAGGTATATATCTAACATATACAGTATACAATTATTGAAATCTGAAATTCTATTAGAAATAAATGCTGGAACATAATATAAACAATCGAGAAAATGCCTGTTCTGCCAAGGTCTATGCACAGTTACACTGTTACAGACGTTTTATTAAAAATCCTTTCATCATCCTTTATAAAATAAGTTAAATAATACTCTAAATGCATTAAAACCACTTCAAAGTAATTAAACAAATCATCACGCCGTTTCTCTGCATGGGTAGGCGGAGCGGATAAAATGCCATATCAATCTGTCTGCAGACCTGGCTTCCTCTACACTCTCATGCACGCGCGCCGATTATTCCGACTCTTGGCATGTCCATCTTCAAGTATTTGTTGAATTTGGTTGTGGCATGTCCTCCTCGCTTTCTGCATCCATCAACATTCGAATTGTAAATTCTTAAAGCTGGGATAAGCATTATCGACAATATCAAGAAAGGAGCTCTGCATTGGTTTGGACATGTAGAGCGAATGGACAGCGAAAGAATGGCGAAAAATATTCACAATACGAATGTTGATGGATGCAGAAATAGAGGAAGACCGAGAAAGACATGGCTTGACCAAATCCAACAAGTACTTGAAGATGGACACGTTAAAAGTCCGAATAATCGTCGCGCATGCACGAGAAGATGAATGTAGAAGAAGCGAGATCTCTATGCAAAGATAAAGTGATGTGGCGTTTTACGGGGAAACGGCATGATGGTTTGTTTGTATTAATTTATTAGTCAGTTTTTCTGAGATATACTTTAAGCTGGATGCATGTCGGTTTGAATGGAAAAATATTCTTCATCATCATCATCATCATTCCCTTTCCGCACTTAATGGTGCATAGGGCACTGAATTGGTACACTAATCGCAGCGTATCTTGATCATTTTTATGGCATGAAACTAAAATGATCAGTCTTACGCTTCAGGTACCAGTCCAGGGACCATGAAATATTCTAGTGTGAAAACACCCTTTGAAATAAATATTTCATATCAACCATTTCGGGAATCGAACCCAAGACCTCTTGCATGGTAGGCAAATGCGCTGACCATTACACCCACAAGGCCGAAAAATATTCTTAGGCCTAACAATGAAATAAAGTGGTATCAAATCACAACACACATGCAATCTTTCTTGTGTGAAAGTTAAACATGTAGGCACATATTTCCTTAGATTATATTTTTCATACACTTTGTCCAGGCGGATGAAGAATACAGTTCTGTGTGTGAAATAGAACTGCTCTCGGGTAAAAATCCTGAATATAGAAATCAGGTGTAGATAAATCTGCCTCTTTGTGAAGTGGTTGGCGCCTTCACCTTCCATTCTTGAGGTCCTGGGATTGATTCCTGGCAGGGTGGACTTTGAATATTGATTTTAAAGGTTGTTAAACCTGCAATATTTCATTGTTCCTGGACTGCAACCTGAAGTGTAAAAAAGATCACCTAATGGTCGAAATACGCTGCATTTGATTTACCAATGCTGTGACGTATGCACCACTGAGATGAATGTATAAAATGTTTCTTTGAAATATTTAATCTATAAAGTATGTTAATTTTGCAGTTTTCTTTATCTCCATAATAATATTTCATAATTTCTGCCAATCGTTTGTGTCATCATTTTTGTTTAACCTAACAAGCGTGTAAATACTTTTTTTTAGGAAACAAATGTCTGATTTTATTCCACTGAATTGTTGAGTCTACTGGTTTCATGTCAGTTAGGTTTGCTTTAATAATTTAGTAGTGTTGATAAAATTACAAATTAATTACCTCTATATTAGCATCTATAAAATAGATTGCCTAATTTTGGTCTTCATTTCTTTCAATGCCATTTTACACTTTTTATTAAATCATAAAATTCTCGTTTGAAAAATTGGGCCTTGTCAGTCAAAAAGGAAAACCTTCAATTTTAATCCGTGGCTGATGTAAAAAAATCTTAAAAAAAACATTGCTTTGACCACTTTTCATGGTTAATTTGTAATCAGGCATTATCATTTCCTTCATTAACACTGAATGTTGTATAGTTACCTGTACAAAAGTCAGTGTTTTACATTTCATATGGGTAGAGTTGTGTAAGGTAACAATTGATCAAAAATCATACCTTCAACTCTTATTATAATCTGATGATATGAATCTGATGAAATGAAAAATAAATAAATACATAAACAATATAAAAAAACTTTAAAAACTAAAAAGATTCTAAAAATCAGTAGTGTGAAAATGTTTGTCATTTATTTGTTTAAATTTTAAGGAAACCTCGAAACTAGTCGACATATAATTAAAAATACTAATGGTTTATACAAAAAAACTTTTGTGTTAGAAAGTTAAATTACAAATATCATTCATTACACATATTAATTATCCAATAAAATCTCTATGATTTCTCCTTTTGCTTCTATATGCATCTTGTTTTTTTTAACGTTATTTTATTTTTATTGCTTTGTACTGATTATACGACTGATTGGGTATTTCACTACCCTCCCAACCGAACTGAAATAAAAATAATATTTCAAATTATGTTACTAGTTGATGGACTGATAAAACAATTAAGTCTTATTGTTGTGATATTTGATATTTCCAATCATGACATACTACGGAAACATTGTATTTATGCCAGGAATGATTTTATCTTTACTTTTCCTTTTTTTTCCAGGGTTATATCTATACTAACGGTTTTCATAAATAAAACACTGTTAAGTAGTCAATCGGTGGGTCTGAATGCCCCACTTTTCATAACATGGTTCCAGTGTATAGTTTCCTTCACAATATGTTACGTAATGAGTAAAACTAATGGGATTCCTGGAATATTTGTGTTCCCTGAAGGGACCCCATGGAAAATGGAAACCGTGAAGAGAGTGAGTACTTTTTTTTATGTTTTGCAATATACAAAGGCGTTTTAAATTTTTGGTTTGGTTTTTAGTTTAACAACAAATGTGTGATAGATCGTTTCGGTTTGCCCTCGCAATTCTCAACAGAAGTACCTATCCATTGTATTGCTGTAATCTGTAGCTAAGTTCGTGGTCAATAACCATAGAATGGTTTTTCTCCAAATGGGTGACTATTACATTACTACTCTAAGGTGCATACATATGTTTTACAAAAAAAAAACCTTGAAATATTAAAATTATTTTTTTCAAAATATGTTCTAGATATTTTTTTTGTTAGATGTGATAAGCATTATTGACAAAATCAAGAAAGGAGTTCTGTGTTGGTTTGGACATGTGGAGCAAATGAATGGCAAAAGAATAACGAAAAATGTTCACGATGTGAATGTTGATGGATGCAAAAAACGAGAAAGACATGGCATGGCCAAATTCAACAAATACTTAGTCTTTCCTTCCCTCTCTACCCCTCCTCTCTTCATAGTATTGTGTAGATATTTAGTCAATTTTTATTTCTTAAAAAATACGCATGTTTATCAATATTTTGTTTTTTAATGAAAATATTATAATATATCAGCAATATTTTCATATACCACTGATTTTCTCACGGTTTGAGTAGGTAGGAAGAAATTGCCTTAAGGCAATATGCCCGTCCTTATGCATATGTATGTAAACTGTTTATGTAAGTGTTTAAATAAATACATTTATTAGTATCTTTATATATTTTGAAAAAATCTCTGACTACATTATAAATTTACATTAACAAGCAGTCACACAAAACAAAATAAAATAATTTGTAAAATGGCTTTATATCTCTCCAGGTGCTTCCGTTATCGATTATGTTTACTGGCATGATTGCTTCCAGCAACATCTGCCTTCAATATGTAGGAGTTGCATTCTATACTGTTAGCAGGTCGCTGACCACGGTATTCAATGTACTCTTCGGATACGTTCTTCTTGGTCAGAAAACATCACTCAAATGCATTGCCAGCTGTGCGTTCATTGTCTCCGGATTTTGGCTCGGCATTGATCAAGAAAGTTTAATAGGTAAGACATGAATATGGAATATTTTTTATTTACATTTAACGATAGAACGTCCAGAGTTTGCCGTAGATAGGAGATATCTGGAAGATATAGTTAGATAGCAGCCTATTAGGATAGACTGATCGGATAAACATGGGTGTTAATTTAAATATACTTGAAATTATCTACTGAAATTAAAAAGCGGCAAATTTATTTTTTAATTACTGGTATCCTATATATGTCTCTATTTTCTTTTGCTCGCTTTAATAGTAGGCAAAGTTTGTTTTTTATTTATATATTGTAAGATAAAAACATATATTTTACGAACTTTATCAATTTAGCATCAGTTTGAAACTCATTGTTTTTGAAAATTGGATGTTTAACGATTTGTAAAAAAAAGTTTTTTTTAAAAACCAAAAATTTTCAAATAATTTATTTGCGCATACAGGATACAAAATATGTTTTATCATCATCGTTCCCTTTCCACACCTAATGGTGCCTAGGGCACTGAAGCGGTATACCAATCGCAGCGTATCTTGATCGTTTTGTTTGTTACATGAACGTAAGGTGATCAGTCTTACGCTTCAGATGCCAGTCCAGGGAATATGAAATATTCTAGTGTAAAAACACCTTTTTAAATAAATATTTCATATCAACCAGTGGTGGGATTCAGCCAGCTAGAACTGTTGCCTAAAATTTTCAGAGTTCGCCGAACGGGTCCTTAACCCTTTGTTGCCACACAATATTTTGAATGAGATAATGAGTCGGAGCACGCCCGGTTTACTTGGTCCGCCATGGTGTAAAAATATTTGAGGGGCCAGAATGAGATTGATTGTTTTTTTAAATGCGATAGAAAATCTAGCCAATCTCTAATCTCTAATCTCTATGTAAAAATGTATGTCATGGGCATTCAATAGAAGACCAAAGACTTTGTCTCCATTAATAATAATAAAATTAATTTGGCTGATTTTTTTTTACACAGTTGTAACTAAAATGCATTATTTCATCATCATTCCATGTCCTCTCCCTAGTTGGAGTATATGATGTTCACAAAGATCCTTCAAGCATCTCTGTTGACTGCCAGCTCCTATGCATCCTCCCAAGTCAGGTTCGCATCCCGTAGTTCTGACACATACTGTCGACGAACAGTCAGCAGTGGACGTCCAGGACGTCTAGAACCTGATGCCTTGTAAAGTAGGCAAGCGTGGTTAAGGCTTTCAGGAGGCATCCCCAGTACATGGCCCATCTAACTGTATCGCCTCCGCTTGATGACAGTTGTCACCGGAGTTTGTTCCGTCTATTCTCTTATTACTTCATTCCTTACAAAGTCAAACCACCGCACACCCGAGATTCTTCCAAGAAATCTATTCTCGAAATTCAAAATGTTGCTGTTTTGGCCCCTAGTGAGGTGCCACGATTCTCATCCGTAGAGGAGAATAGGTGTTATGCAGCCTTATATAGGCGGCATTTGGTTTTCACTGAGTAAAATTCCTATCTCCAGGCAGCCTTCATACTGTTGAATGTATTATTTAAACTGTGTTAGTTAAAAGTATGTCTTTTTTTAAAGACAATACTTCAATCTATGTAGTTGATAAGTGACAACAAAGTTGATACTTATTTTTAGTGTTCTATTGTCATAAAGTATTATCAAATATAGGTACGACTTAAGTTATACTGATAAAATTTATTACCTCTACATTTTTCAATGCCTCTGATTTTTACATGTGTTTAGCGTAATATTTTAAAAAGGATTAACTGCCTTCGAGTTTTTATTTTGTCACGTCTTGGATTTACAAGACATTATTTTTTAAATTTATTATTTTAATAATTAAGTCATATTTCAGCGTCCATCTTTATGGCTTATTCCGATTGAATACGTATAAGCTCGAAAGATGGACGCAGTAATGTGATTACTAACATCAGCAAGCAGCAAAACTCAAGAAATGTGGCATAACACCTACAAAAAGTAATAAATGTTTTAACATTAGATTGAAGAATATATATTTGAAATACTTTTTTATTCCTCACTTTATATTTACAAATTCATTTAAGAATTATGAGCATCTTCAAATCTCAAAGTACATATTTCGTGTTAAATGAAATTGTCAATTTACTTAATACTGTTTCGTATCACTGCACTGTAGTATCAACATTTTTTTATGGATTTATTTATCTACTAATCGTTTCCATGTGACGTTTCCAATGCCTGTTAATTTTTATCGTTTGCAGGAGTCTTGATAATGTACTAAAAACATGCATATGTGAAATTATTAGATACGCCCAACTATTTTTGTGAATGATATCTATTTTTTAATGGAAATAATTTGATAAACAATGTTTTTCAAATGTTTGTAGACAGGCTGGATTTACTCCCTAGGAAGTTATTAAAATCTAAATTGGTTGCAACAGAGAGGGAAAACATTTTGTAATGATGAAAATGGAAGTGTTTTCAAGCGCTGCCTTGTAGGTGAAATAATTGAATCTCACCCACATCAATAAAGGTTTCAGCACTCTACTTCACAAAACTCAGCAGATGAAAGAGCTGAGAAAATGCGGATGTTCAAACATAAGTAAAATGGTGAATGTTACATAGTTTGTAAAGTGGCCACTTAAACCAGCCAATGACCATATTACCTTCTCAAAAATGTTTTCCCTCTCTGTTGCAACAAATTAAATTAAATAATAATCATTTGGTGTTAATGCATCTAGATAAAAAGATTACCCGTCACTGTCTTAAATCATGGGAAGAAAATTATTAAATCAGTATTTCGTTGTATAGATAATTGTTCTTGCTAATATCAATTTAACACGTTGACTGTTGATGCGTGATGAGGGTAGCTGATTAACGCTTTATGAAAGTATGTTATTTCTATTCGTCAATATTCCACCGTCAACTGTCATGGCGAGTTGTTTGTGCATATGCTTGAACATTGTTTTATCTGTTATTATAATAAAATATTTTATTATAATAACAGATAGAAGCATTAACAGAGGGAGGCGCCTTTGCAGAAAAAATATTGGCAGTAAACTTGTTAAAAAATGAATATCGAATTTTGGTCTTACAAGCAACAAAAATCAATACACGATTTATCATGTTGCATCAGTATTTCAAAATATTTTTCATTCTTAAGAAAATGCTTAATTCTAAAATGAATTTGTAACATAAAAATATAATTTTTATCATGATAATTACAAAATTTGAACTGCATGATATAGGATACTTAGATCAATGCAATGATTTATTGTGTTATTGTTAGTTTATGAATATTTTTTTATGTTAAAGTAAATCAATAATGCTTTTTTGTTTGGTTAATTTTGAATGTAATACATATTATTTTATCAACTTATCTGAAACTGTAATAAGCAGCGAGATCACAATAGTAAAATGCTTTTTTTTCAAGCATGAGTGTTTAGCTCTATGGTTTAATTCATTTGGACTTCATACTGATAAAATAAGTTGTATTTATGCATGAACCTTAATTTCAATGCATGGTATTTATTTACTTATTTTTATTTAATTGTTTTTTTCATCTTCTCAGGGACCTTGTCTTTGTTTGGGACCGTATTTGGAGTTATTGGATCTCTCACACTGTCTCTCTACTCCATCTACACGAAGCAAGTCCTTCCATTTGTAAATCAAGAGATTTGGCTTCTGTCTTATTATAACAACGCCTACTCCCTGATCTTGTTCCTGCCTCTGATGGCCATGAGTGGAGAATTTCACGAAATAATGAACTTTAAACATCTCTTCAGCTATGTGTTTTGGTTGCAAATGATTGGAAGCGGTGTTTGTGGATTCGCCATAGGATATGTTACGTCCTTGCAAATAAAGGTAGGCTGATTTTGATGTAAATAGTTCATATTCATACCGACATCACTATAATTTTTAATTACTTATGCTGGTCAGCTTCCTTAAACTGTGTGTTCATCAAGGTGTTATCTTCTAAAAATCCAATTTTGCTAATTATTTTCCTTTATTTGTCATCATTGCGTGTCCAGGTGGATGAAGAATACAGTTCTGTGTGTGAAATAGAACCTTGGATGAGTGTTTTTGACTCGATGGCTAATCAATGGTAAAAGTCCTGATAAAGATTTCTTCTGAGTAACCAATTAAATAAATTTATAGACGAATTCCGGTAATTTCCTGAAGGGATAGCATTACGAATGACGAGGTTCTTGGTAGAATCGAAGAAGGAAGGCACCAGCTTAAGACCATCTCCGAAAGACCTTCTAGATGGATATCCCTGCATGAAGTAATAAAGGAGATGTCTCAGGGGACAAACTACTGAAGCGCCCTCGCCGAGAATACCTCGAATATTTGTGTGAGGATATGAGCTGCAGGTCATATTAAGAGCTAAAGAGGGCCGTACGGGACAGACCACAGTAGCAGAGGAGAAGCAGAGCTTTGCTGTAAACCAATCCATTTTAGAGAATTGAAACCAGAGAGGGAGACAAATTACTTACCTACCGTTAAAAAATTGGTTTTATAATATAAAAAATAAGAATACCCAAGAAGTCCGAGAAAATTTTTACTCTGAAACAGCACGGTTAATCTAGAAACGGCATTTCAAACATTGATTCTAAATTTCACATCCCTACGACATACCGTTCGGAAATTTGATTTTACTGAAAAAGGCTGCCAATTTTTTTTATCAAATTCAGCACGGTTGATTTAGAAACATGTTTAATTGTGATGCACTTATCTCAACTAAATTTCCTTTCTAAGATTTTTACCCGAGAGTAAAAAACACATGCCTAGGGATCTGATTCTATTTCACGCACAGAAATGTATTCTTCATCCCCCTGGAAACAGAAAACTATCTTCTACTCTCTCATCCAAATTATTTACATTGAGTTATGATATTTTTATTTCAATTTATTTATTTTACTTTGATAAATAAATACACCTATTAAAGATATCAAATAGTAAATAGTAACGGTGTTAAAAGTATATTTGAAAGAATAACAAGAAAATATCTAATGGTCTTATTATCCTACTACTCTGTATAAACATTGTAGATAATATTATTATACGAACAAGGCAGCTGCTTAAATACAAACACGCCAACATGATAACCAACAGGTTTTATTTAAAGACATTAACCTAATTCATTCTTTAATTTGATGAGTGTTTTACTAATTTTAAGTTCTGATTCACCGCTTAAACTTGCAAATATTTGAAAGAATAATAGTGTCTGCGTGCATTCCTTAGGATATGTAGAAATTTCTGATAAAAATTATATTAAATAAATAATATGTCGACACCACGGTTGCAAACTCACAGTTTGTTGTTAGAATTTGTGATTCAATTATTTTTTGTTTTAATACATTTGTAAATAGATATGTTTACTAAATAATGAATCTCTCTCGGATACACTGAAATATATTTTTATAAACGTTAACCTTTTCTGTGACACTAGGTATTGATATGGCAGTTTCCAGCAGGCTGCAAAATTTTAAGCAATTTTCAGAAAAGACAAAACCTAAAATAATCATTTTAAAAACATGTGTGGCAAAAAAGCTTCATAAAAACTTCCAAATTAATATGCGATGTATCATTTAAGATACCACTGCCTCCATCGATCAATTAAAACATAGACGCACCCTGAGCCCTCAAAAATGATAACACTTTGCCCAAACGCTCGGTGATGCCCGATACGTATTTAGTCGTTCTTTAAACGCCACCCAGGTGTGACGTTTGAAATCGAAACCAAAATGCCTGCTTGTGTTATGAAAGCGTGTAAAAACCTAGCAGATAAAAAATTTAAAAGGAATTGTGTAAATTTCATTTGGTTTTCATTGTTCGTGAGTGATTAAGAAAGTTGAAAATAATTCATATTCAAATGAAAATATTATTTATAAATTTTCATAATTTTTTTTTTGTGGTTAATAACAAAGTTGTTTTATTCACAAAAATATTTTTTTTGTCCCTCCGAGCATGGAAACGGAGAGCGCGTTTATTTGCTTATGGCACTTAACTGATTAAAATTAAAATGTTACACAGTAGATATATGAACTTTGCATTGTTACACATTATATTATTTGTTTTTTCTCAACGACAATATCTTACTATACATTTATAACCGAGTGATTTGTAAAAAAAGTTGAATTTTTAGAACTAAATAAAGAAAATAATTAAACAAAATCGCATATTACGATAGTCAAATTAATGCCAGTTTGTTTATTCATAATTAGATTTATAATTTAACATTTGTCAACCAGTCACCTGCTAGTTTTAATAACTGAAACTCTCATAATAACTATTAAGTAGTTTTCAAAACATATTATGTAAATATATGTAATATTTAAATAAAAATTACAAAGATGTGTCGTTTTTTCACAAAATAAATATATAAATAACTTGTATTACATATTGACCATGTTTCGACAGGATTCAAACCACAATTCTAGAAAAAACCGTTACATTATTCATTTGTTTCATCATCATTCTAGCAAGTAGTATTTAAACAGAATGTGAAGAAAGTGAATAAAACAACTTTGGCCAAAATTTTGCTTGGAAGCCTTTGTCCTAAATACACTAGATATTAAACTCTTTGCATTTGAATGCCACCATAATGGCAACATTGTCATTTTTTATTATTTCTTTTATTTTGACATTCTGACATTAGAAAAAATGAAATATTTGGTTCTTTTTATTTACCTAAATATTTCCATTTTCAGACCATTTCTTAAAAGTCGTAATTATATTGTATTGGAAAAATGGGAATCGAGTTTCGGTAAAGTGAGATTCGAACTTTGAACCTTTGATCCGTAAGCCCACGGCACTAACACGGGACCACAACCTGTGCCATATTTCTTACTTCCTAATTGTCATTTATTATTTTATTAGTTATTTCAAATTTTTTCATTTCCATTGCATATATTACTTTTTTGTCAATTTTTTTGTTAGCTGGAAGGCTTTTAGCCAAAGTGCACATATTTTTGTACTTGGAGTTCTAATAAATAAATATTTTATTAACACAGACAATATTATCACTAATTCATATTAGAAACATTTATGGTGGCAATCACGTTAAAATTTTTGCTTAATATTTGATTTTCTATAGAATCCTTTAATTTTTATGTAATTTTACTTAAAAACCATTTTTTTTAAGGTTACGTCCCCCCTGACTCATAATATTTCTGGCACAGCGAAAGCGTGTACCCAAACTGTGATCGCCACCCACTGGTACAATGAAAGCAAGCCTTTCTTATGGTGGATGTCCAATATATTTGTGTTGGCGGGAAGTGCCTTGTACGCTCGTTTCAAGCAACTGGAGATGGAGCAAGCGTCACGCACAGTAACGGCCAGCAAAGAAGAAAAACAAAGTCTAGTGTAAGAATAACAATGACTGAAAAATTTTAATTGAAACAATGACATATTTTTCTTATTCCATGATACCCAACATTTTGCAATCATTTGTGATATTTACATTCTGCGTTGCCAGCATATTATTTCTAAAAAAGTCAAAAAATTATCATAGATAATTTTTTTAATGAAGCACTGTTTTTTTCTTCTTGTAAATGTTATCAAACAAAATGGGTGGAATATAGTACTAAAATATGTATTTTTAACAAAAATTTACTCCAACTAATCACAATATTCTATTTCAGAACGCCTAAATGTGACGTCTGAAGCTTTTTTAATAATACATATTATGATTAAGGTTTTTTTTCATTAATAAGTTATGTTTTGCTGATTTGTCAACCCTCAAGGTGGCACAATTAGGGTTACCATTTCAAAATAAAGGGAGGTGCCTAAAATGCCTTCAGAAAATTCCGGTCTTATGTAAAAAGAGGTAAATTCTGATAAATATATCAGTACATTCATTATCCTCATTATTATTCATGCACTAGAACTCGCGTGAAATTTCACAATACATGTCTCAGAGCAATGCCACCCGCACGTCTGTCTAGACCTTAAAATACCTCTCAAATGCGGCAAGCGTTTGTCATATGATAACCCTAGGCATAACAAAATCAAATATATATATATTTTAATATTGTATATTAATCCCTTTTTATATATTACCCGAACTAATATAATAATTTATTAGAAGAATCATTTTTAAAATAAAAATTAATTCCCGTTAAAGTTCTTTAAAACAAAAGTTCGTCGTCACTTTTCCAATTACTTAGTAAAATAATTATAAATTTAACCATGGGGCAAAGAAAACTTTAATTTAAATCTGTATTAAAAATATTACATTTTACCTGAGGTTATATTTATAAAAATAAACTTTTGTCAGAAACTCAAAGTTGCATATTTGCAAGCCTCTCATAATTTTGTCTTTGGTGTCATATATTTATTTTTTTCCTGTATCCTTTATTAATTGATTTATTTTTACAAGCCACGCTCGAAAGTGATTCATGGTGACCAAATATTAACATTGATTTTATTCCGTCTGTAATATCGATGCTGATAAGGAATAAGTTACTAAGTGTCATGTAGCAATTTATCAGAAGAGCCTATAATAGTTTATTTTTAACGATTTTTAAAATCTCATGCATACGTATTGATTTGGCGTGATTCTTACATAATTAAAAAAAAAAACATAAAATACGAAATTCTTTATTAGTTAAAAAAAACATTGGCTCATCTGTTAAATGTTCCTTGGTAACTTTTTCCTTTCCGGCGTAGATATGATTTTTTCCACAAAATTATGTTTTCAAATGTAATTTTAATTTATAATTTATGTAAACATTTATGGGTGTCATTACTCATTACTCATCAATATGAATATCATGTTTAAAAAAAATACGCTACCAACTCGGTAATGAACTAAAAAATTAGGTGACACTAGCTACTGTTTACATATATATTTATGTTTGTAGATAAAACAGCTTAACATAATATTACAACAGAGATGAAAAATTAATGGTTTAATACTAAATCCCTTTGATTGACATCCTCTATATTTATTTATTCCTGTTTTCTTTCGTCTTATCTTAGGATAAATACATATGTAAAAGTTTTGTGACATATTTACATAGATTATTTACCTATTAAAACATTATGTGTGTAATCATCACACAGTTGATGCCAAAATAATAAATGAATCATTCATTGGTGCTAAGTAAAATTAATTTATTTTTTTACAATTTGTAAAAAATTCATCTACCTTGGGTATTATTAAGATGAAGCTAACCTATTTCGAGTGTGGGACTCGTCCTTTATATATTTTATCAGTATGTATAATTATTTTAATAACACTTATTTATATTGTATGTATGTAAATATATTTTTAATATTTGTAAAAAAGCATTTACCTACTGAAAAAAAGACTACAAGACTACTTATTTTGTAAGTTGAATATAAGATATATTATAAGTTGTGAATTATTCCTACATTACAAAAAAACAATAAATAATCTAATATTATGTATGTAGCTTTTACTAGTCAATTAAAATTTCTGAATACACATCTGTTGTTCATGTAAAATATTATTATATGTGAAATAAAAACTTATTTTTGTGGAACAAGGTTTTTTTATTATAAGAAATTTCAGTTACGCACGGTAAAAGTTAGAACATTTAATTGTATGTCTAAGTTTCTCAAGAATGTACGAAAATATTAGTAAAAATTAACTACATCGATCTACGTCACAAGTTCTCACGAATCAACCAATGATCAGAGATCTGCGAAAGATATCCGGTTTACTTACCGTCAACTAACCAATCGGCAGAACTGACCGAGAGTACGCACCGTTGAACCAGTGTTGTGATAGATCTCCGGGTCCCAGGAAGCCGACTCACCAATCAGCAGAATTCACTGAAAATAACTTGTGACATCACAGACGGATTAATTTGATAATTACATAACTTGAAAACATCATAGCCCTGATAATATGATACATAAAAATATATTTTTTTATTTTTTGGCTTAGTTTGATAGTCTATAAACTGTTATGTTATTTTCCACTTATTCTATTATCTTAGTTACTGGGTATTCTTCTTTATTTATTCTACTCTGTGATTTATGTGACGGTCACTGTTTACACCATAATCTTGTATAACTTCCCTATTATCAATACCCCTGTATCACGTCAGTACATGTACACCATACAATCTTGTATACACTTTCTTTATTAATATTATTATGTATCATGTCAATACATGTACACGGAGCATGGTCAGGCAGCGAACTATGTCCAGACCTTATTATCTTATTTGTATAATATCATAATATAAGGGCATGTAAGCCCCATTCACAGGGAGAACACTACAGTAGTCACTAGAAGCATAACCTCAGTATTTTTGTGTGGGAATTAAATGTTATTTTGAGAAGAAAGTAGATTTTTATTATTTACACCCACCTAGCACCTAACAAAACAACTGAACTTCCTCATTGCCATCACAAACTAGTGCACGAAAGTACAGGTAGTCGTCGACTTACAGATGTTCGACTTTACGACCACAATTCGCGCTCGGTTAACCGTCTGCGCTATAATAGTGGTCTGAGCATTTTTCCCTATACAGACAAGAAAATGACAATTTCTTAACCTGAAGAAACGGTATTGATAACAAAACCCCATAAATTAAATGAGTAATGCACAAGTGAAGGGTACGCTGCATTTTTTTTATATTTTCGAGATATTAATAAGTACCACATGTATTAAATCTGTCTAATGACATACTGTCGAGACATTTTCATTCTAGTTCGCCCGCTACATTACTGAGGACTAAAGTCTCTTTAGCAGACCCAACATACAAAACAGTATTTATTTGATACCTAGTTGCCAAACATATTAAGTTGTTGGAAGGAGCTCACTGTAATCTATATTTTTTTTATGCGTTAAGGTTGGGTATCCAGGAAAAATGGTAGGTAAGTAGGTACTGTAATATACCTACAAAGGTCACATAAAAAAGATTCTTATCATTGCATGTTTTCAGTTTTTATACAAGATTATTAATCAGATAAAAACCTATCTTAATCCACGCGTAAGAAATTTAACGGCATATTTGTGGATACAATAAAAGCCAGTTATTTAAATTATGACAACGACGTCCACGACCAATCATTATTTGGTTACGTGACGGAATACGGAATGATTCGATTATCGTAATATCACACTAATTTCATTAGTGAAAGGGAAATCACTGATCACTGATCAAATCGATTTTATTTCGAAAGAAATAATTATGTAAAGCTAGGGTTTCCTAGGACAGCGGTGCTCGTATTTTAACGGCCGTAGTGAACGGTAATGCAGTGGACAGCCGTCGTAAAGGTGATTAGAGAGTGGTTTCCTAGGAAAAAGGTGTTAAATGGTGTTAATAACACCGTTTTTCCTAGAAATTTTTCCTAGAAAACGACACTCTAGTCACCTTTACGACGGCTGTCCACTGCATCACCGTTCACTACGGCCGTTAAAATACGGGCACCGCTATCCTAGGAAACCCTAGCTTAACAAATAACTAATAAATTATCTAAATATTTTTTTTCGATTCACATTCAAAAATTGAAAAACTAACACAATTAAAACATGTTCCTTGTACATTAAAAAAAAATCTTTCTTATGATTTACGTGAATATTTCAATTTCGTGGCATTTCCTTCTAGTCGTAAATAACCACGTTAAAAATGGAAAAGTGTTAGAAACAAGTTGGGTTAGAACGGAGTGCGAATCTCAGATCTCCTGATTCGAAGTCCGCGATACTGTCCACGGGTAATCAAAATAGTATACTGCAATAATAGTAAACAGTCAGCTAGCTCGTTATGTACGCGTGCATATTATATTAGTAAAAAATAGTGTCCGACCGAAACAAGATTCTTAGTGGAAACCGAAACCGGATTTCGGCTTCTGTCGTAGTTTCAACCGAAACTGAAATCGAAACATATTTAAATAGGTAAAAAGTCACTTCCAAACTCCCAAAGTTAGGCGTTTTTATTGTTAAAACTTACGATTTTACTAAAAGAAGTGTTAAATTAAAATACACAATGAAATAAACGGCATAAATTATATTAGTAAATTTGTTTATTTTGAGCGCTTTTTGATTCGTCGTTATGTTATACATATAACTTATTTGTAACTATTCTTTAATATACGCTATAGGAACGTTAACTTTTCAATCATAAAGGACTTACAAAAATATAAATATGAAAGATTTTAGAACTTCTAACCGTAGTCAACAAATTACAAAATCAGTCTGGTTTTTATGTTTAGACAATGACAATACAATACCTAATTATTTGAATGGACAACAATCCAATTACTCTATTTGTGCTAATTGTTTATATGTGAATAGTACTCTTTATTTTGGATACTTCCACAAACAATAAATATTGAAACTTTTTAAAATTCTGCTTGTAAAAAAAATATAAAAAATCGATGGTGGGGAGAATCACAAACGCTTGTCCGACGCGTGTGGGTGCTAATAATGTAATCTAACACATCCTGACCGCAGGTTTCAGCTAAGCCGAAGTTTCGACTGACACCGCGGCCGATACTAGTTTTATTGGCGGAAACTGGTCGAAACCGAAACGGATACTTCGATTGGTCACTAATAGAAAAATCATATACTTATCTATCGTACGTGATATGAATCGAGTGTATCTTATTTTATATACACCAGACGTAGCCCGATATTTTTTTTCTAAAATTGTAAAGGACTGTTATTTTCTGTGTCCGGGCGGATGAAAAATACAGTTATATATGTAAAATAGAATCGAAATCCTAGGCGAGTGTTTTCGACTCATTAGCCACTCTCGGGCAAATGTTATAAAAAAAAATCTATTGGAGATAAGTTCGTCTCACGGCTTAATGGTTGGCGCGGTCACCCACCATGTTTTGGATACCGGGTTTCATTACCGGCATGGTTGACACACTGATCACCTTACTGTGACATTTTTATTATATATACGGCCTAAGCCAATTACAACAGTTATATGAAGACACAAGATACGCTTCAGTTGTTGATACATTGATATTTAGTGCCATTTGCACCATCGAGTGCATACGATCATGATTTTGGTCAAAATTGACTGTTGGCCGATCAATCAGACATTCTCATGACCGTTTATTGTTTATTAAGTTTTTCCACTAGAAAGTTTTTTTTTCATCTAGGTAGTATATAATAATTTATCAATAATCTGTGATTCGGTTATATTCATTAATCGGTTATGGGCACCGGGCACCGGGCACCGCTAACGGCTAGCACAGTGTTTTAAATGTCAGTTTTCGGAAGTGCGGTTAATTGATAAATTTAAATTCATGATTTGAAATTGAAAGAGCTTATGGATTCTTATTGGATATAGTATCTGTTATTCTGTTAATGTGTTGATTGGTTTCTTACACGTCTGTCGTCATCTGTCGTACGTCTGTCTCTGCTCTGCTGTACCATTCCGTTACTATTATTGTATTATTAACTTGGGGTTAGTTTTAAGATCTAGTTCCGTCTGTTTTTTAAGTTAATTATTATATTATTTATATTATACAATATTAATTCAGTAGGTATAGTTTTGTCTAAGTTTTTGTGGGAAATCGTACTTTAAAAATGAATAAAATCGTAATATTTGGCGCTACCGGCATGACAGGGCTGTGTGTTGTTGAAGCTGCAGTTAAAAAAGGTGAGTTTTATCTTGATTTCCAAATGCAGTTATAAAATAAATGCGAAGGCAATTTTATTACATTTTACTCTCCAAAGAATCAATAAATATCAGTACATATATTTTTGTTTTATTGATTTTGCCAAATGAATCACTAAATTGCAATCATATCTTAGTCAAAATTGCTGGCTCTTTTTCATATAGGTCTTACCATCCGAGCGTTTGTCAGAGATGCTTCCAAAGTCCCCGAAAGTTACAAGGATAAAGTTGAAGTAGTCGTTGGCAATGTCCTGAACCAACCCGATGTAGATTCCGCTGTGCAGGGTATGGATGGAGTGGTGGTGGCTCTCGGCACCAGGAATGATTTAAAACCAACAACAGACATGTCGGAAGGCATGAAAAATATAATCACCGCCATGAAGACTAATAATGTGGAGAAAGTGTCGGTTTGCCTTTCAGCATTCCTCTTATTCGATAAGGATAAAGTTCCACCAATATTCACCGATGTCACGGCCGATCACCAAAGAATGTGGGACGTTCTTAAAGAGAGTGGGCTCAAATATGTATCCGTATTTCCTCCTCACATTGCGGGTGAGTTTTTTATATACGATTTTTATTATTTATTTATAAATGCCATTAGCATAATTTATATTGAGCCATAATCGGCAGAACAACGTTAGCGACAAATAGTTAATTGTGCAGGAGAAGGTTTTTTTAAATTTTTTTTCCATATATATTTTTAAATAAGCAGGTAAGTGGTATTTATAATGGTTGGTTTCATCTTATATCCGAAAACCATGAATTTAATCAAGAAACGTGTGTAGAAATTTTGCATGTCTATAAAAATGGTTTTCGTTTAGATAATTTAGAACAATTAGAAATTAGTAAAGCCATTAATCAAAAACTTCAAATAATAAATAATCAATTAAATTCAACTTCGAGTCCTCCTTTAAAACTATTCCCGTTATGATTTATTTTATCTTCTTTCTCTCTCTTTCTTTCAATTTTCTGTCTCTTTCATACAATATTTTATTATATAAATAGCAACGCGTGTAATTATAAGTTAGTTAAATTCCTGACGATGAGGTAGTAACCTCAAAACCGGTCAAAGTGTAATTAAAAAAAAAAAAAGTGGTTTATACAAATTTATAAACAAATAAGTGTTAAAAATAATATCTCAACAAGTTTAAACGCTAAATGCCACATATTTTATTTTTTTTACAAGTGGAATGATGCGGAGTAATATATCGAAAACTATGATTGGCCTATAATTTTGGTTTATTTGTAAATATTGTATTTTTTTTTTAATGGCTGTCGTTTTCTTTTAATAAATAAAAACTAATATCCTTAAATGTGGCAGGTGAATTTTATAGAGCTATGATGTTTTTAACACTTGTGCAGGGGGCAATAAAGAACATTTTTCCTTAAAAAATCGCAATTTGCCAAAAGTGTTGCTTACGTTGTTCTGACGATTATGGCTCCATATATTAAAATAGTAAAAAATAAGTTGGTAAAGCAGCGAAATAGATTTTTTGTTAACTCAGATCATATCGTCGGGATCATAGAACAACGACGCATATGATTTTCTTCAACTTTACGTGAGAGTGGTTTGAATTTTTTTTTGACACTATGTCACAACTTGATAAGTGCAAAAGTATACAATTTGATACTTGGGTATGTTGCATATATATATATATTTTAAAACCTGGAAAAAAAACTTTGTTTTTCAAATTCAAATATAAAAGAATGTCAATGTCCCATTTTTCGCACATCCGCCGTTGTTCTACGATCCCGACGATATGATCAATACGGGGTAGGTCCGAAGTAATGTCAGTGATTCAATTAAAAAACATTTATCGATTCAATTGGTGCAACACATTATAAGGTTTCAAAATAGACTCCTTCTATGTCGATAAATCGCTTCCAGCGAGTTTTACAAGCATCGATACTGTCCCAAAATGATGTCCTGTCGTGGGAGTATTCAAGAGTGGGAACAAGAAGAAGTCTGGGGGAGCCAGGTCAGGACTGTAGGCCGACTGAGGCCCATTGGCATCTTTGATTCGGCCAGGAAGCTGGTTTTGAGGAATGCTGTGTGGGCCAGCGCGTTGTCATGGTGAAGTTTCCAACCGTCACAAGCTCGTGAACGGTACTTTTATGAAGATCTGAGTTGAAGAGTTCAGTCACACACTTCATATTTTAATTGATGGCCTTCCAACGTGGGCTTTATCGCTGACTTCTCATGGCCTTCAAAAAATGCTTTGTGCTACAGGTAGACTTGGTGCTCCGATAAACATTCCTCCGATTGATTGATTGATTGATTCCGGAGTGGAAACTTTTCCTATGATTTATCATACTTACTTACCGAGTTTCACACTAAACTTGATGGCAATCCATTGCTCCATCGAGCGCTGCATCTCGGCTTGCACGGAAAACGAGTTTCACGAAAATGCCTGTCTTTACTCTCCGGATGGTCGGAGATGACTGAGCAAAAAAACAAAAATTTGGCTTAGTTGAATATTCTATTAACAAATAAAATATTTTTAATAAAGACACTGAACTTCCTTATTGTCATCTGGATATAAATTGTAACATCACGAACCTTGCTTTTTGCATGTTTATGACTTATGTGTTCGGTAACATCAGCTACTTAGTTTTACCCATAATTTTTTTAATACAATTCCTTCATTGATTGCATTGTGGCAGCACTTACCAACCATTTAAAGTCTCCAAATTTAATTCTGGTGTTTAGTTGAGCTGTTAGGGTTTGTGTCATCATTGCAATGGGTAAGTTCTGTGCTACGGGAACTTGGATATAAAAAATGTTTTCTTATACGCCATAAAAATTAGAGCATTTAATTTTACTGTGAAGTTTCTCAAAAATGTATAAAATAATTAATAAAAATTATTTTATTAAAAATGACTTTAATAAAAATGACTTTGTAAACTTTGAACTGCGTCAATAGTTCTTATAGATCAACTAATGATAGTGTTGTGATGGATTTCCGATTTCCGGAAAGCCAACTCACCAATCAGCAGAACTCACCGACTAGAACTTGACATCACGGGCGGAATAATTTAAAAATTACAAAACTTTAAAAATTGCGCTGGTAATATGACAAATAAATAAAAATACAAAACTACCGAACTCCTTCATTGCTCACTTAAAGTGGTTAAATATATTATTCTGATTACTTTACTTTTGTGTTTTACCATGTTTGGGACAGTACAGAATTCAGTAATGTACATGTTATGTTAATTTCAAATTAAATTAGTTCTACAGTAAATTAAAAATATTAAAAAATGATATTTTTTGTCTTCTCTTGAAGCTACCATCTGAATCTGTTGGGGCTTCCGGTATGGTAGTACTGATTGAAATGATTTTCTCTTTTTAAATATTTTATTTGTTTTTTAATGTGTAAATAACTCAATGTAATACATTGTAAAAATATTACAACTAAATAAAAAAGTAAAACAGACGAATGATATGTTGAATTATGGTTGGTATAATATTACAACATCAATAATGTATCTCTAATATAACATCTTGATTACGCCTATGCCATCAGTAAATCAATAAATAGTATTATTTTATCACCTTGATAACACTTATTAGGAGATAAGAAAACACCAGTACTAATTATATGTGACTAGAGTGAATAATTTAGATACTTAAAAAAGTAAAGGTACCTAGTGTAATAAAAATGTTTATAAATGATGTTTATTATGAAGATTGAAAATCTGTCTGTAAATACTTTTTTAGAAAGTATTTTACTAACTTATTATATTTTTAGAGTTATTAGTTTCTTTTCATTGTGCGTATTTTTTTTATCGATATTTATTTGGATCAAGTAATAATTTAGTTGATTTTTTAAAAAACTATGCGCTTTAAAAAAATAACTAAATGATCACTTTGCACGAGCAAAAATTCATAATTCGGTGTGTGTTTAAACATCCTTAAAGGTTTTGATTATATTAAAAAACTTAGAGAAAAATAAAAATAAGAAAATATAGATATTTAATCTTGGCTTTATTGTCTACATAATCTATAAGTGTACTACAATTTGACAATAAGAAAACAGTAAAATAATAACATACATATTTTCCACTCTGAAATTTTTATAAAATTTATTCAATATCCTGAAAAGACATTTTTTTTAACACACTGTGATGAAATTATTTTAAGTAAGCACTTCGTCACATGGGTTGTTCACACTTGTAACACTCAGCCGATTTTTTTTTCAGTTCTCTAGTCGCTCAAATTTCTTGCCACAGACAAAATTGATTCGGTGTTGCTATTGCAAAAAACCCATCTGACGAATTGACTACTTAAAATAATTTTGCCACAACACTTATTTTGTAATTGATATGGATTGTTGTTCTATTTATATTATTTACTATCATACTTACTGCTTTCTTTACAGATACACCGAGTTCAGAATATGCCGTGGAATACAATAAGAGTCCGGGCCGCTCTATCTCTAAATGGGATTTAGGAAAGTTCCTGGTTGAGTGTTTGTCACAACCAGAGCACTATGGAAAAGTTGTAGGACTTGCCACCATTAAACATTAAAATATTTATTCAAGGATTCTCATTATATTTCTCATTAAAATACAAATTTATTTTACTATACAAATGTTGATTGTTTATATTTACCTAATAAAAATGTAATCAATAATATTGGTCATTACTTTTAATTTATTTTATGAATTACAATTATGAGTCACAATGTTTTTTTTAAGTACCTACTGATGTTTGTAAAGTAAGGCTTCAGTTTCCAACCTTACTACTACTGAGCCTCCTTAAAAAAAATGTTTTTCCTCACCTCCCAACTATTTCTTTTTGATGGGCGTTTCGGTTTTTAAAAGAAGTAGCAATAACAGTCACCACTTAACAAATAAAACTGTTTTGTGAATCTGTTTCTAAATAACAAAAATCTTTTTTCAGTGGGAATTAAATGTATGTATTTAATTTTTTTTAATAAATGTTAATTCACTGATATTTTACTATTACGTTATGATGTGAAGTTAAATTCATTCGTATATACTATGATATGAAATTTTCTTTTAATTCCTGTCTCCCCTGGCAATAGTCCGTGCCTCCCCTAGGAAGAGCACTTTGGAAACCGCTGCCATAAGGGTAAAGCTATAAGAATGGCAGTATCTTGAATTAATTTCTACTCATTTTTTGATTGACTGTAGTTGCAGTTAACATGAATTACATAGTACTTGATATAAAATTATTTCTGACTAACTAAAATAAAAAAGTGTGAATTAAATATGTACCTACACGATTTTTTTAAAATTGGCAAATTCCATGTAGATATATAAAAATAAGTCATATAACTTATAAGTTGCTAAAGATTAAAGATCAAATCTCTTAAAAATATTTTAAGCAATTCAGTTATTGAATTCTAAGAATTTTCTGCTTATTTTTATTCAAACGCATAAAAATGTTAGATTTGCAATTCAATTTATCAGTTATTATAATCATAATTACATTTTTTACAAAGTTTTCCGGTGGTTACATTAGTTTTAAAAAACTAAAGTAACCACCGGAAAGATACGCTACAATAAAGATACGCGAGATACAATAATTTTGCCCGTATAGTCTAGGCAGTTAAAAAATAAATAAACAAGGCAAACGCAGGAAGTTCCTGACATCAAATACTTACATAATATTTTCAATAAAAAAAATATTTTACGGTTGAGTTGTGATGTAATCACTAAAGGTGTGTTATGCAAATATTTGTTCAACAAATTTACTTCAATCTAAATTTACATATCCACACATTAATATATACATCCTGAAATGAGTATTTCAACTATTAGGAATAAGCTGAAAGAGTTGAGCCAAATATTTTTTTAGAGAATTGACTTTTTTTTTAAATTTAAAATAACTAGATTTTTAAAAAGGTACGTAGGTACATATTTCTCAAGCTGTCAGTTGTAATTTTAACTAGGTACCTATTTATAAAAATTTCTACATCCTAACACTCTAACGAGTCTATCAGAGGCATATTTTTTTCTTAAAGTTAGCATCATGACAATTATGTGGATCTAAATAAACCTAAATATTTATCGGCATTTAATGAACAGTCTAGCCGCCCAACTGAGTGGCTGATTTAACTATTTGGCGGTGACATATACAATACATACTAATAGATGTTAGTTTTAGAAAATCTCATCCTGTTTATTGTCTTTAAATAAAATAATCAGAACATTATTTATTATCTTATCACATGCATACATCAGTACTTAGACATAATATTTGTATTTTTTATCCATTCTTATCACTACGTACAAGTAAGAAAAACGTGTTCTCCGCTGATTTATATTTTATTTTATTTTAATTAAATTCTACTTGATTTTAATTAAATTTAATTTGATCAATTTTAAAGAATGAATAAAATAGTAATATTTGGAGCTACTGGCATGACAGGACTCTGTGCCGTAGAGGCTGCTGTTCAAAAAGGTGCATAATATTTAATATTTTAGACTTACCATTTTAAAATTCCAATACACATGTTTGTAACAACTATACCATAATAATATTTTCAACGATATTTGGAGTTTGTCCAAATTTTCGTAGACAAGTATTGGATTTTACCTCCTACAGAGATGGAGAGCATTTTAGAGAAGGTAATATGGAAGTCTAGGCATTTACAGGGCTTTTTACCCGTCATTCGCTGGTTTGAGTGAAATAATTGAGTCATATAAATTTCACCCTCATTAATAAAAGGTTCAGCTCTCTAACTCGTTTGTGGTTATTTATTTATTTATTAATGGACTTAGTTCATTAAAAAAATGGCTAACACGAATCTTTATAATACATACAGGCACAATTGAAATAAAATACAAATAAAGAAAATTAAAGCTAGGACAAAAAAAAAAAAAAATTACTACCTCAAGACAAGATCTGGTCTATCTTAGTGATTGTTTAGATCTAGAAAGACTAACACCAAAAAAGTCCAGATCATGCCTTGAGTTTACAATAGCTGGAATAGCTGTCAAGATCGTCTGGAAATGATGGCCAAAGCCGAAACGACATAAAGCGACATTGGTAACGATATGAGGGTTATAGTCTAAGTTAAACTAAAGCTTAATGGCAAAACTATTGGTAACAAAAGTTTCCCAGTATGTCAAGTACGGTCCAATCGGAAGTGAAACATTCCTAAATTGAGAAAGTTGTATGTGTCTACACGAGTGGATCCTATGAGAAAAGTGTCTGCAAATGTGTTAACTTCACAAAAATACAACAGTTGTAAGAATGAAAGAAATATGAATGACTAAACATAGGCAGATAGGTGAATGTTACACAGTGGGTAATGAGGCCACTTAAACCAGAAAATGACAAGTCATAAGCTCTGTAAGTACTCCTAAATCTAGGATTCCATATTCCCTTCTCTAACATGTTCTCCATCTCTGTTGTAAGATATACTTGATATTTTCATCAGTGGGCCATAATGTAGATATTTTAAAAAGGAAATATTTTTAACATTGATAAAAATTACAAGGCCGGGTTGTTTGATCGCTAGGAATAGTTTAAAATCAGAAGTAACAGTCAACATTTTGATAGAGTTTTCATACAAAAAAGAATCTATCTTTAAAATTGTTTCCATTACTAATTACTAATTTTCAAACAACCCGGCCTTAGTTAAGTGTAACTGTTTATTGAATGTTATTAATTTAGTTCATCTAAGTAACTACCTGTAAATATAGGTACTATCTTAGAGTATACTCTAAGGTATATACTCTAATGCCCATATGCAGAGACAAAACTTAAGGTGAGGAAAGTACATTCTATTGTCTTCACCTTTGGGTTATTCTCCGCATTTGAGATTAGAATGTACTTTCCTCACCTTAAGTTTTGTCTCCGCATACGGGTATAAGGGTACTATGTACAGTAATGTTTTCTTTGATAATCCTTAAAAAGCAACTGAGACTTAAAAATCTGTCACTTTACTAAACAGCGTATTTTATACCTTCTTTCTTTTTTAAGGAATAAATTAACTTTCCAAGATTTTGGTAAGGTCTGGGATGCTTGATTTTAAAACTTATAAGTAATCTAAATTAGTGGTCTAACCCATGATGTTATGTATTCAGGATCATTGTGGTAGATAAATAATTGAATGCCCGAATTTGCTGATAACATAAAATTTTATCAGAAAAATATGACATATCAACAATAATAATTACAAAAATAGAAAATATTTACACATGATTCCAGGAGCGAAATATATCACTGTCAAAATTGAAATGTATGCTAATCCCTATTCCCACCAATCCAATTTATTGATTTCAAGTGATTTCTCATATTCTTCCCTGTGAATTTAAACAATAAGATGAATTTACATTTGCTATCTAATGAGTAAAAGATGTATCCTAATCGCAAAAAATGCCATGACTCGACTGACCAAAATTTGGCAAGATCGGAGCATCTCGAAGAAAACTAAAATGTTCATAGTACGTAAGATTTTGTTTTCAATATTCTTATATGGCACAGAAACACGGACAGAGTGTAACGTTTAGAATCAAAACCAAAATGCCTGCTTTTGTCGTGAAAGCGTGTAAAAACCATTAGGATAAACATTGTAAAAATAATGGTGTGTAGTTTATAAGTGATTGATGCATCAGATGCATTGTAAATCAGTTAGTTGCTTATAGCTAAAACTAATGAAATTTCTAAGTATAAGATATTTAATTTATTACAGAAATAAAAGAGAGATACTTAAATCCACAAATTTGGAATAAGTAGTGACCGGTTTCTTAAAGTTATTTAGAAATCAATTTAGTTTATTATGTAATAAATATTTTTTATGGAAATCATGTCAGTCCATGGATTCTGCTCTTTAAAATAATAATAATATTTTGTCATTTAAGGGCTCAAGGTTCGTATATTTGTAAGAGACATCACCAAAGTTCCAGAGAACTTGAAACATAAAGTATCTGTAGTTGTTGGTGATGTCTTGAAACAGTCTGATGTAAACTCTGCAGTCCAGGATATGGATGGGGTGGTAGTTGCTCTTGGAACAAGAAACGATTTGAAAGCAACAACAGATATGTCCGAGGGCATGAAAAATATTATAAAAGCCATGAAACTCAATAATGTGTACATTGTTTCTGTTTGTCTCTCTGCCTTTCTTTTATTTGAAAGAGTTCCTCCGCCATATATTGATGTAACGGAAGATCATAAAAGAATGTTTGACGCCTTAAAAAAAAGTGGTCTCAATTACATTTCTGTTTTTCCACCACACATTTCAGGTAAATCATATTTCATTAAAATTTTTAAAATGTTATATGTTTGGCCCTTTGAGGTCAGAAAACGTAACTCAATTAGCCAATATTGATCTTAAGTTAAGTATGCTGTTGAATAATGTTATGTATTTATTTATGATAAACATTGGTTTTAATATTTATACAAGCTAAATATTTAGAGGTGAGATAAAAATACATTGCATAAGTTAGTGCTATTAAAAACCACAACACCAATATAAAAGAATAAACAATATTGTTAGTTGTTAGGTAACAAAAGTAGACATCGATTGATAACCATTGACCCTCTTTCTTCATTGAATATTATTATTTTATATATAATAAAAAATAATTAGTACCATAATTTTCATTCTTAAAAAGAGGTAATTGCACTTTTTTTTAGAAATACTTGTATTTTTTTTCGTTTTAGGTTCTCCAAGTTCTAAATATGCAGTGGAACATGATAAAGTACCGGGACGTTCCATTTCGAAATTTGATCTCGGGATATTTTTAGTGGACTGTCTGACCCAACCCCAACATTATAAAAATATTGTTGGACTAGCTAACATATAACACCCTATTTGTAAAATGTGTAAACATTAAAGTGATTAGTCATGAATTTGAATTAAATACAGTTTCCAATATTGATGGCTTGGATATAAAGTGGAATCTTTTTGAGAGGTTTACAGTAGAATTCCCTATAAAATACAACTTTCTATCTGAATGCATTGCGCCGTTTCTTTTATTTTTCAGAAAAACTATTTTAGTTTAAAATTCCACATAATTCTAAATATAGAAACATCAAAACAAAATAGTTTTTATTTTTAAATTCAACAATAATTGAATTAAGTAATGATGAGAAACGACCCATACAACTTTAAATGTGCATTTAAATAAAACTCAAATATGCAGTTTTTCAGGCAGGTTTATAAATACTGATTAAAGATAAACATAGTATACTGTAAAATATTTTTTGAATAAACTAATTAATTATTTGAGAGACTTCACCATATATATTTTGCCTGGTTTAGAATGTTTTATTTCAATTGTTGGTGGTAAAGGTGGAGGACATGGTGATAATATTTTTGTGGGTTGTTTCCTTTCAATATTCTGAATAGGTTTCACGCTAGTGTTTGTTACAGTAAAACTACCATAAATTGAAACTGGTTCACAAATTTCATAGCCTAGTTTTTTATAAAATTTTTCTTGACCTTTCGTAGACAAATGAATAGTTGATAGAGACAGAGCAGTTCTACAATATTCTTCACTAGCTCGCATCAAGAATGTACCCAAGCCCTTCCCCCTTAGAGATTTACCAATCACGACTGATTCAACAAAACAACTTGTTGGTATACTGGGAATGGGTGTTAATTTACAATGTCCGATAATTTTTTTATCTAAGTTCAACATAATTAAACATGTAGGCAATTTATCACATGATGTTTGTAAACCTAACATTCGTGCTGTCTCGCTTCGTGGCCATTCTTCATTAATTAGGTCACAGCACTGTTTCATGTATTCAGGATGATGATGAAGAGGTATAATTGATAATGACTCTTCATTGATTTCTGAAATAATGCAAAATGGTAGTAGTTAGTAGAATAAAAAAATATATATATTCTGGAAGTCTTGAATTACAAAACCTTGCCACCTTTTTTTATTTCTAGTGCTGTATCGCAAACTTCATAATCATTAGATTAAAACCGCGCCGCATAAGGGAGTTTTCCAAACATATTAGAATATTTTTTACAAATTATGATATGCATATGTAGGTAACTGGAAACTGTAAATTCAAACATTCAAGTAAAAACTGAAACCAAATCCAAAAGAAATAATAACTATACATCTAGATATTCTCAACAAAGACTGATCATTTTTTAGGCCTATGACCTACTACGACACACTAACTAAAATTCGTTGGAAAATTTGTTGAAAATTTACGAGACGGATTTATTGTTTAACATTACCAATATACCCCGTTTTTCTTTCCCGTTAAGACCTAAGACCAAATTGAATGACATTTTTATTTTATACACTGGAAACACTTGACTTACCTGTCATGTTCGTTCGGATTTTTTTCTTATAATATTTATATTATTCTAATTTCGGTGTTTCTTGGAGTTTTTCTTCATTATCTTGGTAACTAAGAGGTACGTTAATAAATAAACCACTCAATCATACAAAAGAGCTTTGATTCTGCTATTGAATACCGCTGAATTCTTCCAGCGACACTGCATCCGACCGTCAAAATTTTTAACCTAAATTTAGCTGGACGCCTGACGATTTTAACATTGTTGCCATTATTAGAATTTTTAAAACCTTTTTTTGATTATAACATAACATGACAATAAATAATATTGTTTTCCAGGTAAACTAAAATAACTTCTGGTTATTATCAAAAATTATTTCAAAATGATGCAAGGAAGAATAGGTGCCATTCCTTTGGCAGCTGAGAATCCATTGGGTGTATCATGGCATGATTCGGCTTGGATTCCTATGCTAAATCCAACAAATATCATGGACTACTTTTCTGAAAGGTCTAACCCATTCTTCGACAGGACATGCAACAATGAGATGGTTAAAATGCAACGGCTAAATCCAGAACAACTCAAGTAAGTTATTATTAACAGAACAACTTTATTAGTCTTCAATTATCAAATAATTTTGTTTACCTTTGGTCAATAAAACTGGAGATAATATTTGAAAAGTTTGGAATGCTTAGAGCGTCTTTTTGCATTCACAGTAGCTATTTTTTGAACATTTAAAATGTAGCATTGCTAGATCACTGTAATATCAGCTGAGTTCCAGAAATACTTACCTTCATCATATATAATTTAGAAGGTACCTACAGTCAAAAACATTACAAATAATGTCATTGGCCCATTGAATTAATTTTTATTGGACCAAAATAACATAAATAAAACAAATTAGGACAACATATCAGGCCAGGAACACTCGAGCAATGGCCCGGTATCATAATACTATCCAATAGCAAGAGTATTTCCCTCTTAAATATAGTTAATTGATGTTAAAGATCTGCCTGGCTGCTCGTACTATAAGCACGACCAGAGGCAGGTTGGTTTTGGAAGTCGGGAGGTAAAACAGTATGTGCTGACACCGTTTGAGATATCTATTTGGAACATAAAAATTCATACTCTGCAAAATGGCTGAGTTCTCAGTATAACCTCTTATTAGTTTAAAAAGGTTTGAGAAATATTTAAGTTTGTAATTCAAAATGTACATTGCAGCAACATGATTGGCTTAGAATACATCCTCCTCCATGTCCAAGAGCCCATATTGTATGTAATAAGGAAACAGCACCGCCACTCTCCCACACAAGCCACACCTCTAGCAGACTACTACATCATAGCTGGAATAGTTTACCAGGCTCCAGATTTGGCGAGCGTGCTGAATTCTAGATTGGTAAGTTATTTATATTCATTGTTTAAGCTTATCAATTTATATTGAATACTGTGGTAAAACTACTACCTTTTACATACAACCAGGATACAAAACTGAGAAATTTAACCTTATTCTTTAGCAGTATTTCTCAAGATAGTCACAGCACAATCTGTAAATGCATTCAAGAGTAATTATAACTTACATAAAAAACATTCAAATTACTTTATTGAATTTATTATGGGGAATTCATTGTAATTAATATAAATATATATTTTAAATGACAGATTGATACTTTATGGTGTTGCTTTATCATCTTAGTCTGATAGACCAATAATCGGTTTCATGGCTCTACATACCATCCCACCATTCTAATGTGAGAAGTGGAAATACGGATCAGCAGGACAAGGATTTATCAGTTATTTCCACTCCTTCCTTTCTCATTTGATAACGGAAGATACCATAGCCATTTATTTTTTTTGCAGAGGTTTAGTCTCAGTTTGAGTCTGCATAATTTTATGTTGTTTTTTTTTCAGCTATCTGCAGTTCACCATTTGCAATCCTCTTTTGAAGAAGCTACCTCCTATTCTAGATACCACCCAAGTAAAGGTTACTCCTGGGATTTTAAACCAAACAAATCAGGTATCAAATGAATTCAAATATTAATAAACTCAACATACATAACTTAACTTTACTGTTTTCGCATTTAAGTTTGGATATGATAATGCATGCTCTCTACCAATTCAATTATAATAAATTTTTGTTAACTCCTATTTATTAGATTTGATGAACCCATCGATTAAGTATCATTTACACGTGGACAATACAATAGATATGACAACATTGTCTTGTCCCAGCTGCATGAACAGCCTCGACCGCACAGGACCGAACGTTGGGACAATATGAAAACTTGACCGCAGTGCACACATGAGTGCTGCAAAAATGAATACATGACAGCATTTATTACGAGAGAGTTCATGAAAAATATTATTTATTTTAAACTAAGATGTATACTTATTAAAGAACAAACTAAACAATAAAAATAAACTTTTTCTTCCTCCATTTACTGCAAAAAAAATACGCGGGAGTGATCTGCATGCGTCGAGCAAGCAATCATGAGGCCCTGTCCGTACGCATTCACATGAGGACAATGTAGCCGCGTGCAGTAGTGGGGATAATCATTGTTCCGTGGAGATAGCCTGCCCATCTATGACAATGTCTCAGAACAATGTTCTGTCGTACTAATTGCTGTTTACACGTAGATAATGGTTGAGTTCTGGGACAGAACAATATTGTATTGTCCACTGTTATCTCGATGCTACGATTAATAGTATTTTCTTTTAGAAGTTCTATATTATGTTCTCTTGAGTTATTAACTCATATTATCTAATCCTTTCTTACTCAACAGGATTAGATCGCAATATGTTGGGAAATTCACCCTCGCCGGTAAACACACCTAAAGAGGCCATAACTGTTCCCAAAGAAGAGCCTTCAACCTTATTCCAAAGGCAGAGAGTGGACATGCTATTGGCTGAGCTCGTTCGACAATTTCCCTTACCGACCGCTCAATCATCCGACACTAAACCAGCAGTGAGTGATATATGTTTATTTTCATTTTGAATCTTTATTTGAAAATTTTTACAACTTTAAACTTTAATAGAGTGAATTGTTTCCTAATGAAAGTATTATGTATTTGTCTCAAAAACTTAGAAAATCTGGAATTTTCACATTCAATTATGTACTATCCATTGAGTTTAAACAAATTTGTGAAAAATAGCATTTTACAAATTTAAAAAAAAAACTTTCTTTCCACTGAAAATTATCTCTCGAATAGCCAGCCCACGTAGGCTAATCTACTTAGATTCCCGTGTTTTCATAAATATAAAAAAACTGAAACAAAGGTTAAAATTATTCAAGAATATATAGATCCCTGATGCACGCATTGCCTTTTTCATACAATGAGTCACACCCTAACATGTTAATATTGCTATTAAAATTGGTGTTTTTCCACAGAATAATAACGACATAATGAGAAAATCTGTCATTAAAAATTGGAGATGCAAAATTACACTTTTTATTCTAGACAAATGGCGTAGCTGCCATGACTGAAAATACCAAGGAGCAAAATCCTGATACAAAACCTCCGGAGAATATTGCAAATGTTGCAATTAAACAAGAACCCGTAGATGGAAGCAGCGTTCCGGTTACGAATGGTGTCACAACTGTAGCTAATGGACCATCAAGTGGGAACTCCGGTCAACTTGATATTAAACAAGAAAGCATGAAGCCACCCCCGGAGAAAAAACCGAGGTTGAATTAGAATTTATTTAAATATAATATTTTAATTTATACATTATATTTTATATTAAAATTAATTATAAAGAATATTACAGTGGTTTGTATTTATTCGTCAATATTCTTACTACTATTACTTATGAATACAAATTCTGAACCTTTACGAAAAATAGCAAAATGTTTTGAAAATTTACTCTGATGGTTATTTCACCAGAACTGAAAACATCCATTAATAAAAAAAAATACAGTTTTGAGTAAATAGTAAATAAATAGGGATGCACATGACACATCCATGTTTTTAAAACATCGAAAAAAAAATGACTATTAAAATGGCGAAGTTCTAAAAAAATTAAATTATTAGGGATTTTTATACATTCTGAATATATTACGTATTTCTGGAAATCCTTATAACTACCATAAAAATCTGTGATCTTATAAAATTTTTTGACAATAAAGTCTCAGTTAGAAATAAAACTAGTTTAAAATCATCATTATCAAAATATATTCTCCTTTGATTCGAAACATAAAT
The DNA here is from genome assembly GCF_059751315.1 of Micrasema longulum. NCBI lineage: Eukaryota > Metazoa > Arthropoda > Insecta > Trichoptera > Brachycentridae > Micrasema > Micrasema longulum. The sequence continues at coordinate 236,133 of NW_028278346.1, forward strand.
TTATGATGGTATATTTATAAATAAGTTTGAATTAATGCATCAAATTAATCAATCATTTTTTTGTAATTATTTTTAAAACGCAGGAAAATCTGAATTATTATAAGAACATTGATGTTTTTACTTTTTTCAATAGGTACTTATTTTTAAAAATTGTTTCATGTATTTGAAAAAATAATAATGTTAGCGTTCTACGATAAACCAAAATATAAAATTTTTTGAGCCATCTTATTTTAGTGATCAATCACTTGGATTAATGTCTGTGAAGGAGTAAACATTATTTACGTAAAATAAAAATAAATCCTCAAAATTATATTGATGTGTTTGAGGATTTGTTATTGACATTTTATTTAGTTGTATAATGTATGAATAATCTTACATTGAGTGTGCGATGTATACGAGAGTTATCGTCACATACAGCTGGCCAGAACTATGGACCGAATTAAAGGATTTGGATAGGCTTCAAAATAACAGGTTACAAAAGGTATCCATCAAACAAAAACAAACTCCACTAAACACATATATTTTAAACATGTTTTAAGTAAAAAAATAAATAAATAATTACAGTTGTCATTTATTGAATAAATCTGATGGGAGCTACCCCGGCAGATCTTTTTATTAAGATTCAACCATTTGAACTAAAAGGAAAGCCGGCTTAGGTCAATGGAAGAAGTTAACATAAAAACTGATGAAAATTTTGCAGGGTTTCTTGCATCATAAAAGTAATGAAATATTCACTTTAGCCTGTAGCTGTTGGCTAATAGACGGGGATTTTACAAAACATGAGTTGAATGCAATTTTAACGTATCATTTTTACACTTCCTTGGTAGTGTAGTAACAGTTTTTCCGCGTGTGACACCTATAAATGCTATATCAGACAAATCAATACACTATGGGCAAGTAGAGATGGATATAACCGATGCGGTGAAAGGGTTTTACATAAATATGTTTTTCTTGTTTTACCCATTTTATTCCTTTTCGCAATGCAGTCAATTTGAAAATTAGCCCTAGGCTTTAAGAAGCAGGACTGAGTAATCTGAAACAGTCACTAACAATTTTCCATTTATCTCCTTGAGCTGTTATCATGAAGGTTTGTTGAAATGCTTTCTCTGCTTTATCTTGATAATCCTGATACCTCACTGTGCCGCTTGCTTGAATTATTAAGGTTTGTTGAGTGGCAATAGTGGTGTCGACAATAGGTTGGGCGTCCAGGGTATTTAGAACATGTTCTGAAGCCGGTAATTCCAATATAAATTTCTGAATCGCATCGTGACCTGTAGTTCCATTTCCATTCCATACCAAAACTCCCGAATCCATATACAACTTACTTATAACATGCCTACTCTTGTCCATATTTTTGTAGTAGAGTTTAGTAAATGTTTCAGCCGTGGCGCAGGCTTGTTCAATCTTAGACATTAATTCGACATCCATGATGAATTACTGTTGTTACGTTCAATTTAACTTTAGTTAATGTTTTCTGTTACCACATACCGCTTATCGAGATATCCAGAATTTCAAATGAAATTATTGTAAATAAAGATTAACCTCAAAAGATAGTATCAGGCAGTTTTCAGCCAATACAAGACTTTCTAGTCATTCTTCCGATATCGCACAAGCCACTTGCTAGTAAATCAATACAGTTTGTGGCGCAACTGTCGGCGGCGTGTGCCCAGCCACGCCGTGCCGGCCGGCGTCCTTCTAGACGAACCGCCAATTTATCCGTTTCCATTCGAAATCGCTGTCACACTGCTCTCTGTTATTTTGCACTTTTTCTTCGAAATACCGAGTTGTTGCGTACCGAATCGTAATTCTACGAAAAAACTACATCGTTTTCCGAAACGATATCCACATTTATTTAAAGAACGGATCAATCGTGTTCAAAGTCCCAAATTTATGAATTTATCCGATGACAAGATTAATCGACGTTGTTTTGTGTGCATTAAACACTTCAACGCATTCAACTTTAGCCAATACAATGACATCCAGCTTTTATTGTGCTCTGTGCCTACCATTGGATTGCCAGGTAAATTACATGATATTTCATACATAATTATTTCAAGAATTTGTCTCATGTTGCACGTTTATTCGTCCCGTTTGCCTGCCCTGCAAATTTATAACTCATAGGGAAAGCATACTTTTATTAATCTGGACCCATTTTACAATTAAAGTTATTAGTATTTCTGCAAGAAAAATATATGTACGACTTAGGTTAGCTTTCCACTGTAATTGCACCTTATTTATCTGTCTTGTGTCTATACAATTGCAAGTCTGCTTTTGGAATGTGGTGTTTGTGATTTGTCTTACAGTTTTGCTATATCGTTCCATATTTTTTGTCTCAATCGGAGTTTATATTGTTTTTACAGTTGATTAATCGGGTTATAATGTATGTACAAAGTTGGCGTAGTGCCTTTTCCTGCAACTTCCGACATTTTTATTTGGTCATTATTTACAAACGATTACTAGGGTGGCATGGTGTGTATACAATTGTAAGGATGTGCTTTTGCAATGTGGTGTTGGTAATTTGTATTTTTTTTACAGGGTTTAACAAGTCACCATCCAAAGAAAATAGTTTTCATTATTTACTTGGTGAACAGAGTTCGGGTATGTATTTCTATAATTTTCACATTTCCTTACACCCCTTCTTTCAGACTTATGTTCTATCTCAGTTATTATATTATCGTTAATGCTTTCTACACGTCCTAACCATCTCAGCTTATTCTTTTCTATTCGTTCAAGCCTTACTCGATCTTTCAAGGTTTTTCCTGAAATTCTTGCATTATGTTATCTGGTATGATGTTCATTTTATTTTTATTGTGAATTACAGTCGGCGTAGCTGTTACTGAAGAACTCCCCTGTGCACTCCCGGAAGGCGTTGCCAATTGCAGTGGTACGACTTTCATCCAACCTATTTCTGGTTTGTAGTAATATTTTTTATTTTTGTAATAAAAATTTACAGACATACATATTTATATATAAGAGAAAGAGAAACATCTTTGTTTCTTTGTTAAAAAGAAAAAAATAATAATAAATACATATAAATTCAGGAGAGTTCAGCGTGTGTAAGAGTTAATGGGAGATTTACATCTTGGTTTGCGATCTCAAAAGGCGTGAAACAGGGATGTGTAATGTCACTATGGTTGTTTAATCTTTACATTTTTCTATTAATTTTATACATTTTCTGCAAATTGAGAAATGCCGTTTTTGTGATCGACCAAGACTACATCGTCTGAGCGTGGGCCGTTCCTTTTTTAATTATTAAAAAGTTTATAGCACATATATATCGTATGACATGACCATGAAAGTGACCCTCTCAGTTGAAACAAATTTCTGACCCATAATTTTCTCCAGCAAATCGGCATATTAAAGCTGTTTGTGTTTTCAAAGAACTTAAAATGTATACATACAGTTACTTGTCCGACTCATTGACACATTGTCACATATTACTAATTAATAATGTTTTTAGATATCAACGCTGATGACATATCAGGCCCACTGCATATTTCTGGTCCGAGTGCACCTCAGCAGAGTACACCAAAAAGTTAGTATCAAATGACATGTATTCAATAATGCATTTTCTCTTGGTTCTTGGACAGAGAGATTTCGTTCTACATAATATCCACAGATACTTTGTTTCTATCATGTTCATGCAGTTTATGAATAATGCTAACGGATGTTTCCATGAAAATGCGACATAAATTTTTCGTCATTAAAACTTCATGAGGTGTTAAAAAACATTAAGTGGTTAAGACTCTTGAATTACGCACGGAAGGTTCCGGGTTCGATTCCCGGAGAGAACACAAAATTATAATATGATTTTTCTGTAATTGATCACTGTAATGGGCCCTCTTGTCCTGCTGTGGTGCAATTTTTATATTATTTATTATCGGGAATCAAAAAAATTACCTAATTGAATTATTGTTTTTATGAAATTTTTCCTTAATCGTTGTTCAATGTACAGTGATATACAGAATACAGATGCATTAGTTGTGCAATTTGTACAATCTTTGGGAGTCGACGTCTTCACAATATATATAATGTTATCCTGAGTTCCTATCTGACCTCTCCAAAATCAGCGTCCCATTCCCTATTACTATTTAAACTCTTTTGTTCCCACCCAATAATAATATATTAAAAAATTTATGTAAATATGTAGCTATAAATGGTATTAAGTTGTAAATAAGTTTTATATTATGTAAAATGTATGTAATATTAAATACTAACATGCTAACTTGTATGTATAGTACTAACACATGTGTAAATATTTAAATAAGTTAATCTCAAACTTGACACTGGCTAGAACACCTCAGTTAGGAGTGAAAAAAGCCAATAAAAAACTAAAGAAGATATACAGAATAAATATTTTTTTACATTATATAGATAAAACACATTGAAAAAGACTCAATTATGACGTTAGTATCCGTTGAATTACCCTAATACTACTCAAATTTATTAAAGATATAAAATACAATGAACTTCAACCAAGAACTTTCATTAACAAACTTGGAAGTGAAATTTTATATTGTAAATAGAACCAACTGCTAGTATTTCTTTTTGCTTATTTCCAAACAGCATCCCTTTACATTTTATCATTCTTTGCAATAATAGTTAGGCATTCATTATATTATGATGTTGGGACCCTTAATGCATCATTATGAAATATTATATTACAGGACGAAAATATGACCACATCTTGAAGGATGTAAATGAAACCCAATCTCAAAATTTAACACCCAGGAAAAGGAAGCTTTACAAGAAATGTTTGCAGTTTAAAAAGGCTAGAAGAAACATGGAGATGAAGATTAGAAAGATGGAACTCAAATTAAACAAAGAGCGCCATGTATCCTTTAAAAATAAATTAAATAAAATCACATACCGTTTTTTTAAGTCTCAATTGAGGCTTCAGAAACGGACAAAACAGGGCCGTAGATATACAACTAACGATAAGGTTTTTGCATTGTCATTAATGAAGCAGGGCTATAAAAGTTATAAATATATTTCAAGCATATTTTCCTTACCATCCAGAAAAACATTGATGACAATGCTAAATAAAATCCCATTTAATCCTGGTACCAATTTGCATATATTTAAACATTTGGAAGAGGTCGCCCAAAATCTTTCTGCTAAAGCTCGAATATGCTCTTTGATGTTTGACGAGATGTCAATTAGTCAGAATTTAATGTACAAAAAACATAAAGATTTTATTGAGGGATTCCAAGACTTGGGTGAAGGAAAACGTACTCCAGCTTTTGCTGATCACGTTTGTGTTTTTATGCTACAGGGTTTATATAATAAATGGAAACAACCATTAGCATTTGTTTTTACAGGAGGACCCATTAAATCTTCAGATTTGGTTGTTATCTTAAAATCAATAATCTCAAATATCTTTCGTAGCAATTTGGAATTAGTTTCAATAATTTGTGACCAAGGTAGCTCAAATGTTGGTGCAATAAATATCCTGAAACAGGAAACCCGTGAATTGTACCTTCGGGGTGGTACTGAATGTAGAGTTCACGGGTTTGAAATTGAAGGCCATGAAATTGTACAAATGTTTGATGTGCCACATCTTTTGAAGGGATTTAGAAATAATATGCTAGTAAAAGATGTACATTTTGTTCAAAATTCTGTATCAAAAATAGCAAAGTGGTCCCATATTGTACAATCATACACATACGATCAAGCAAGAGGGGAAGACTTTTTCCAAATGCACAAATTAACCGATAGTCATATTTTCCCCGACAAACTAAGAAAAATGAAGGTCAAGGTTGCTGCTCAGGTATTCAGCAGGACAGTAGGAACTACCATGAAATCTTTGGCAGATACTGTGGATGATATTGACAATGGGGCATCACAGACTGCTGATCTTATCTTATTTATAAATAAACTTTTCGACAGTTTAAATGGCAGTTCTCTCAATGCTAATAGTATTATTTGTAAATACCGTTGTGGAGTCAGATTAACATCTCCCCACTGGAAATTTTGGCAGGAAGCTATTTCCATCTTAAAATCAGTAAAATTTGTAGATTCCAAAAACCAAAAATATCAGTACCACCTACAGTGCGTAACTGGATTACAACTTTGGAAGCAATATCATATTTGAGTAATAAATTACTTACATGTTATAAATTTACTTTTGTGCTTCCACGTAACCTTAACCAAGACCCCATTGAAAACTTTTTTGGCATGGTAAGAAGTCAGGGTGCACGTAACATAAACCCCTCTAGTTCAAATTTTATAGATGCTTTTAAGTCGCTTCTCATATCAAACTTATTTCATACTCACTCCATTGGAGCAAATTGTGAAAATGATGACGGTGAAATTTTAGATTCATTAAAACTTTTTTTAACATCGGACATCGAAGTACAGGAACAATTTCATGTTGATGATCACTCCTTACCAACAAGTTCTTCAAGACAGAAAAGTAGTCAATATGTTGCGGTTTGTAAATATATAGCTGGTTATGTGGCAAAACGGGCTTTATCTAAATTTTGATCTTGTTGTGAATGTAGACTGGATCTTAAATCTGAAACACATTTACCGGGGCATAGTTTAATAACTTCTAGGGCATGTGGTCCAAATACTTTAATCCACCCAACAATCAAAATCTATAAAGTTTTTAATACCATTGTCAATCACTGCAAAAATAATTTACCGACTATTTGCCATAAGTTTCATGTTATGTCGAGTTTGAAGGAAATAGTACTATCTAAATTAAATTCAGCATGTTTATCTTGTCCAGCACATAGAGGCCACCTTTTTGATTTTATTGTTAACTTAGTATTGCAATTATATATTTTTTCTTGGTGTAAACAAATTAACTTTCTATTAACTGGGCGAAAAAAATTAGAGTCTTGCATTGTTGATCCTCTCAAATTACAAGCTAGAAAGTGTTATAATAAAAGACTTAAGAATAAGAAGCGCAGACAATAGAGTAGATACATGCATACCCTTTTCTTCTTACCTACCATATTAGCACTTCATTTCATTACTTAATAAGCTTATAAGTGCTTCCTTCCTGCTTTATTCCTAAGCAGCAGCCTAGAAATGTCAATGTGAAATAAAATAAATTATCCACCATTAATAATGTTCTTTTGTTTCAGAATGGTGATTGTTGATGCCATGGATCTTAATGTGCAGGAAGAAAATATTTTTCATCCAGGAATAGAAGGGATCCAATACTGATCACAATGCTGCACAATTTTTAAATAATACTCAATTGTTATTTTTGATAATCCAATATTAGCATATTAGCACTTCATTTTATTCTTTAGTAACCTTATAAATGCTTCCTTCCTGTTTTATTCCTAAGCAGCAGCCTAGAAATGTCAATGTGAAATAAAATAAATTATCCACCATTAATAATATTCTTTTGTTTCAGAATGGTGATTGTTGATGCCATGTCTCTTAATCTTCACGAAGAAAATATTTTTCATCCAGGAATAGCAGGGATCCAATGCTGATCACAATGCTGCACAATTTTGTTATTTTTGATAATCCAATATACTAACCACACATGTATATAATATTATTTTACGAGTGTCAGTTTTCTTTCTCGATTCTTTCTAATAGAATCGAGGGATTTATTTTAACAGTAAAATAAAACTATTAAAAATGTTTTTTTAAATTTTTATTTATGTATTCCTATTCCATAATAAATTTAATGTGCAATATCAATATAAAATTGTTTTTTTAAATACAGGACAGAAAAATTAAATTGCGTGCTAATACTTGTATTTAATTAAGCAATTTTGTATTGATATTGTACAATAAATATCAATATACGATGCAACGCAGTGATTTGAATTTTCGCGCCATCGTCAAAGCTTCTTGTATGCCACACTAAACAGCGCTGCGATCGACGCCCAAAGTGCTTAGATATAGTACCATAGTTTCCTATCTAAAGATATCTGTAATCTGTGGATAGTATGCAGAAAACATAAATCCACAGATTACAAATACCATAAATCCAGTTAAAAAATTGTCATTCAAAATCAAGAAACAACCATAGACTATAAACGCGGAAAATGACATAAAGAGTAATCCACACACAGAAATTTGTAAGATGAATCGGTGATTGTTCCACCGTTTCGATTTTCGTTACGAGTTTCAACCACCGTTTCGGTTTTGGCTAAAAATTGATCAAAACTTTGCGTCAGCTAAAACCTACGGTCGGAATGTGTCAGATTACGTTATTAGCATCCGCAGCGTCGGACAGGCGTTTTCGATTCTCCCCCCCGATTTTTAGATTTTTTTACGTGTATGAAAAGTATTTTTTTACGGAAGTATCTCAAATATATATTATTATTAGTTATTGTATTGGCATTGTCTAATAATTATATTCGTAAGTTATTAAACTAGACTGATTGTGTGATTTGTTGACTATCTTTTGAAGATCTTTCATAATTATATTTTTTAATTCAAGACAGGCAGGTTACCTCCGCGGAACAACGATTAATCCCACCACTGCACGCGGCCACATTGTCCACGGGTGGAGGTGATTTCGAACGTGTCGTTTCCGCGCATTTTTCTGCTGAAAGTGGCAGCAGAAAAAATCGTTTTTATTATAAAGTTTGTTTTAAACAATTTTAATTCATTATATAAATAAAAGACGAGTGATACTTTAATCCACAAATTTGGAATATTCAGTGACCTGTTTCATCGCTTTCACGACATCTTCAAGACTGGCATCTTTATTAAGAAGTTCAATATGTATTTATACAAAACAGAATTATTTTTCAGATTGTTTTTCAGAAATCATAATTTACAAAAATCACACTTACGAAGGATGAGACACTACAAATAAAATAAAATACTTAAACTCATTAAAATAGCATTATATCAACTCATTAGTTAACCCGAATTTTTTTTTTGATCATTATCAAATCGTTAGTTTTATCTTAAGGATCATTATCCTTAAGATAAAACTAACATTATTTAGTTTACTTTCATATAACTTTGAATTATCTATCTATCTATACCTCTATTTTGTATAAATACATTGAAATCCTTAATAAAGATACCAGTCTCGAAGATGTCGCGAAAACGATGAAACAGGTCACTGGATATTCCAAATTTGTGGATTAAAGTATCTTTTGTCTTTTATTTATATAATAAATTACAATGAACTTCCATCAAGAATTTTCACTTACAAACTTAAATGTTTTAATTTCAATTCATTTTGGTATAAAATAAATAATATTTTTCGTGAACTTGCTCGTAATAAACGCCACCGTCTATTTATTTTCGCAGCGCTCACGTACGTGTGAACTGCGGCTGAATTTTCGTATTGTCTCAGCGTGGTCTCAGTGTTCTGTCCAGTGCGGTTGAGGCTCGGGGCTCGGGGCTGTTCACGGAGCTAGAACAAGACAATATTGTCATAATATATATTGTATTATCTATGTGTAAACGGCCCTTCAGTTTGATAACAAAAAAAATACAGTACTCAACCAATCATGTTTTTGGTCAAATGTCAGAAGGAAATATAGTCTCTGTATTTTTTTGTTTATGTTAATATCGCACAATCAGTGTAAATTGGTGTAAATAACGAGAAAGTCAAGTATGACAGATTGTGTGACAGATGACATCACGATTCATGATAAGTTGATACTGTTGACAGCACAGACTTAAAGAAACATACGTTGAATGTTGACAGTTGCCAATATATTATCTGCCGGTGATGACGAGTGACTGTTGTCGGCTTTAACTTTGATGCGTTCAGATATTTTCAAATTAAATCAAAATATTTCGTAATGGCTGTTGATAAACACCGTGGAGAAAACGACCAGGAGAAATTAAACGATTGGACAAAAATAACAAAATCTGCAGAAAACGTAACTATTTTAAATCTATCAGTGTGGATATTTCTCACATTTCATTTTACTAATCGTTATTATTTATTTTTCAGTCTGGATACCGAGAGGGTATAGCAATTGGAAGAGAATCGGTTTTTCAAGAAGGGTTTGATATTGGCTACCAGTTAGGTTTTAAAAGTGGATTTGATTTAGGGATTTATCACGGAATACGATGGTAAGATAACTTGCTATTATTGTAATACTTAAAAACATTTCGATGTTTATACATCGCGTATTATGAGCATCTTAAAAAAATAATATTTTTTATACTTACAGTAAGTTATCAAAGTAATGAGGAATAAATGGTGGTTTATACTTTCGAATACTCTCTTGTCATTAAAATCCATGATGCAAGACTTCAATAAATAATAATTGTCATAGAAATCAAAGACGAGCGATCACAAGTTTGGAATAAACCAGTTTCATCGTTTTCGCGTCATCTTCGAAACTGGTTGCAAATATATTATCAATTATTAAAAACATTTGAAAGTCCTCAATGTGTAGATATGTTATAAACAAAAAAAAGAGACTATCATTTGGAAACTTTTTATATTGTACATTTTATTCTAACCAATATATGGAGAAACAGTTAAAATTTTCAAACATGTATAACTGTGCTCCTGTGCTATTTAAGAATGTGTTTATTTGTGACAACAAAGTGCCTTATTTAAGTATCTAGAACAAAATTCATGTAATATTATAATAGTACTACTAAAAGTGTACTTACCCTACCTTGATTTAAAATTACAAATAGTAAAAAATTTCCCATACCACATATATATTGAATGTAACACACACTACCAATTGAAAATAACAATAGGCATCTTCCATTGGTACCTACACATGTGTATCACCAATCTTCCATAAAGTTACCAGCCTCAAGCCGCAGCCTCGGCTGTTAACCACGTGTTTACAGTAACTAGGCAGAGGATATCGGATGCTGGACTATCCACAATAGCTACCTTCTGGTTATCATAATCTTGTTTACTATTATATGTTAAAAATAATGCTCTGTTCAGTTTTTTACTGTTTTCTTTTTGTGCTATTGTTTCGTGTATACTTGCCAAACTATGATTACCGAATGGAGCTTCTCGCTACTATCCGTGGCCCTGTTATAGGTCCTATCAGATATACAGGCTTCCAAAAATAATTTTAAATCTTTTAAAAAGTTTTGTAATCTTTTCGGCGAATTAATCATGTCCAATCATGTTAGTGAAGAATTCACTTCCCTCTTTTCTCAATCCAATAAAGTACATATTGTGTACTTCTGGATTACTTTATTTCAGCACAAAGATGCTAAGGCTACCAGATAACGGAGAGCTCCTTCGGTAAGATTTTCTCTTTGGCGACGAGCAAATTTTTTTGTGTATGTGGGCACCGCCAAGGAGACTTATGTCCTCAGATGCGGTGTGCGGTATGTGGTGGGCAAGCTATACTTGCCAAACTATTACTGGTACTTCACTACTTTGCTCAATGGATTTTAAAAAATATTTTTTTTAAGTCGCTAGAATTCTATTTGTCAATGCATTTTGTAGCTGAAAGATGTTTGGTAGTATTATTTTATTTATTTTATTAACATAAACGGCAAATCTGCCTTTTAAAAATATTTATAATATTAACATATTTGGCTTAATATTTTTTTTTTCCAAAACATGAATATTAAAAACAAGATTTATAAAAAAAAAAAAATTTAAATCACACCAAAAATTATACAAGATTTATATTTAAAAAAATAACCTAAAAATTATACAGCATATTCAGTAGAAAGTTTAAATAATAAAACATTCTACAGTAAAACAACAAGAAAATCATAAGTACTGTTTCACACAGCTAGGCAAAGTGAACAAAAAATTGTATATGAAATGCATGAATAAATAAATATAATTACCATTCACCATCTTTGAAAAACTTCAAAAGGCTTGTTCTATAGGAACAATACCCTACACTAAATATATCAGATACGTGGGAATAACCTCTCATATTATGGAAATGAAATTGACTATAAAATTATTTTGAACTCAATTTCAGCTGAAAATCTTTATTGGCGGTTGGAATATAGAAAAGTCTATAACTGCAGCCCATGCGCTCTATAACTGCAGGACATGTTGTAATTTATATTTTATCCGTAAACGATTTATAAAAAAAAAAATCAAATTGCTTTTTTTTTTGAAAAATGTATAGGGGTCGGATTTCCAACTGTCTATGCACTCTGCAGTTGCAAAATGTGTTATCTAGCTCCTATATATTATTAAAATTTAACATTATGAGGAAGTTCGGTAGTTTTTTTTGTTAAAATACTATCAGACTAAGCCAAAATTTAAAAAAAATAAAATAGTTAACTGTCATATTATCATCGCTATGATTTTTAAGAATGTTGTTAATTACTCTGCTCGTGACGTCACGAGATGTCGTTGGCGAGTTGAGCTGACATTTAGAAGAAACTTGGTATGTGTGAAAACACGCTAAACATAGCTTTCTGGAAACCGGAAATCTATCCACATCACATAATTGATTGGCTATTCTAAACAGCTATTGACCAGAACCTGTGACCTTTTAAAGTATGTAGTTCATTCTTATCAAATTTTTCGTAAATTTTTGAGAAACTTTGATGGACAATTAAATGCTCTAATTTTTACGACATGTAAGAAAACATTTCTTGTATCCAATTTCCCGTAGCACTGAACTTCCTTTTTTTATTTTTTAAAAAGAAATATTCGCGTTCTTATGATTTACCCAAATATTTCATTTTGAGGGCCATTTTCAACGAGTTGTAAATAACTCACTATTAGAAAATGGGATCAAGTTGGGGTAGAGTGGGATCCGAACCATGGGCCGCGAGTCCGAGACACTAGCCATGGGACCACAACCCGATCCTGGAAACGGGGAACTAGAATCCCTACCACCTATGCGCTCTGTACTGCAGGATGTGTTGGAATGTTTATTGTGCAGTGCCCTTGAGGGGATTTTTCACAAAAATAACACTATAAAAATGATTCAGCATGAACCAAATAAATTAATAGGTTTTTTAAAAAATTATAAATAAATAAAAATAAACCTAGAAATCAGTAAAAAAAAATATAATTACAGTTAATGATTTGACAGTTGACAGTTAATGCTTTTACCTAAAAAATATTTTCATATTCCAGGGGTCACAAACTGTACGTAAATCCTCAAAAATTAATATGAATGAATATTTAGGTATGCGAGCCCGCAATGCCATGTGACATTGAAAAAGTAAAATATTACCATCGATATTGTTTTAAACTGTTGCAGAATAATTGGAACTGATAAATGACTCGCGCAACTATCCACAGATGACACTAAAATACAATTTTTAACCATTCTCACATAAATCTCTACTGTCATAATGTTGCGGCAAACTCCCAACTCCTTGGGACAGTTCCCCACTGTCGCATATGTGCGTCCACATTATCATTTATGTCAGTAAAACATATTTTTTATCAAAGCACTTAAATATAATTTTGCTTTACAGCTTCCACACCCCTTTATCTAACTCTACCAAAGATGGAATCCAAAGTGAAGGAAAACCCACAATGGCCAACTGTCAAATATGTGCCGACAACGATCTACTCCACAATAGCATAAAACAAGTCTCCACTATTCAAAAGCTACACCATCAAGAAATCAAAACACAACTTCATTCTAAATATGAAAAAGATATAATAAATTATGGATTACACATAGAAAACAAATGAAATATAGTATCTATTAAAAAAATGTTTATTAGTTTATTAATACAATGATTATATTGTGTTTCCTGATTTTACACAATGAAAGCAGTTATTTTAGTTGTAAACTGGAGAAATATGTCCTTTACAAATAAAGGCCTTCTGGGGTTCCTTCCTTCTTGCGATAGAGGACACTTTCTTTTGATTTCTTAAAATCTTCATTTGTAACTTTCATCCTACGTTCTCTTAGCGCCATCAAGCCAGCCTCAGTACATATGGCCTAAAAACAAATCTCAGTATATCAACAATGGTAAGTAAGAAAGTTCAAGTTTTTCACTGTAAATGATAGCTGATACACTGCTACTGGGGTAATGACGGAGGAATGATGATGAATACGGTGAAATATAATAAAATGAAATGTACACATTTTTTACGATAATTTCCCAATTAAAATACATAATTCCATAGAATTAAGAATAGTCCAGAAACCGCATGCGCACATCAAACAGAAGGCGACTTAACTACTCATAAATAAGTAGGTTTACGTTTTGCCACATTAGTTTCTTTGTAGACATCGCTTAGTACGCAACTCCTGATTTGAATTCAACTATGCCGTGTTGTGTCCTTTAAAAGTGTAAAAATACTGCTAGGATCTTAAAGAAACAGGATGGCATCACATTTCATGTGTAATTAACAAACGAATATTTAAGTAGCAAATAAATTATTTAAAAATTAAATTATTTTTCCAACTGTCAGATTGTCGAAGAAACAAAATGGAAGTTTCGTTAGTGTTGCCAGGGAAATTTTTTTTTTACTCTACTTTGCTCATTTAATAAAAGAACTAATAAAAATTAGACCTCAGATTAAACAACGCCGTGGGGGACATTTGAACGACATTATCTTTAAAACATCAAATAGTATTTAACATGATATAAAAATATCCGTTTTGTGTCAAATAAAATGTTTTATACTTTAAGTTCAAAGTTCATAAATTCAATTACTCTTATTAACGGCGGCCTCCGTGGTGTAGTGGTCAAGACGCTTGACTCACGCACGGAAGGTTCCGGGTTCGATTCCCGGTGAGGACACAAAATTTAAAAATGTGATTTTTCTCAAGCCTGGGTGTTCTGTGATGTAATTCACCACTGTAATTGGGCCTCCTGGCCTGTTGTGGTGCAAAATAATAATAATAAATGACCCTTTATTTATCTAATCTGTTGTGTCAATCAATGTTTCCGCGTGCACAATAAAATTTTGGAGAAATTAACCGATTGCTTTTTTTTTAACCTTACATTTGTATTACGATTATTTTTTTTCCCATCAAGCAACATTACCCGGCGACTTAACGTATGTGCGCGGCAAAAAAGTGGGGGAATTATTGGACACAGTCGATGTATTCAAATATGATTCTACACTCCTTCTGGACTATTCTTAATTCTATGCATAATCCATTATAGAAATGGAGTTGGTAAAATATACATACCTTAATATCAGCGCCGGAAAGATCGTCCTTAGCCATAATAAGTTCTGATAAGTTAACATCAGTCGAGAGGGTCATACGTGAAGTATGTATAGTGAAAATCCGCCTCTTTGTCTTCTCATCAGGAAGGGGGAATTCTATTTTACGATCAATTCTCCCGGGCCTAATAAGAGCGGGATCCAGTGTTTCAATTCGGTTTGTAGCCATGATGACCTGAACATAATCAAATATGGTTACATAGTATAATAATGAAATAGGGTTGTGGTCCTGTAGCTAGAGATGCAGATTTAACTAATCGGAGGTTCGAACCCTATTCTGCCCCAACAGTGAGCCCCCATACTGAGTTACATGTATGTTGGTCCCAAAATTGAAATATTTGGGTAAAAATTATAAGAAATATATTTCTTTAAAAATAATTGTCAGATTCTATTATTTGTATTATTTTTTTGCACCACAGCAGGGCCAAATGGCCGAATTGCAGTGGTGAATTAAAAATCACATTTTAATTTTTGTGTTCTCACCGGGAATCTAACCACGCACCTTCCTTCCCTCGCGCCGCGGAGGCAGGCGGTAGCTAGTAATTATGATTCCAGCGGTGCTATACTGAACCACTCTCGTGGCCGTAGAAAACACCTAATAAAAGTGTGTATTACGACCGCGAGAGCGTTTGGAATATCACCCCAGAGCTAATTGACTAATTAAATTTCTTCTATTTAATAATCTTTAAAAAAACATTAAACGGCTTACTTTGACGTCACCTCTGTAGTCAAATCCATCCAATTGATTCAGGAGTTCTAACATAGTTCTTTGAATTTCTCTTTCACCTCCAGAATTTGAATCATATCTGTAAAATAGACATTTATTAAATGTATTTAATTCACTAAAACTGTTATCAATGGTAAAAATATATATTTAACCACAAGTAAATATGTAATATATTTTTTTACTTCCTATAATTTTTATCAAACCTAGAGGATATTTTATCTTCATCAAAATTTTTTTTTTGTGTTAAGTATGCCTTGAATATATTTTTGCAATGTACATGAATGTATTAAATAAATAATTTGAAATCATCATTTCCTTTCCGCACCTAATGGTGCATAGGGCACTGCATTGGTACACCAATGGGAGTGTATCTTGATAAATTTTTTTGTTACATGAAGGTAAGATTCCAGGGACTATAAAATATTTTTTAGACTTTTTTAAATAAATATTTCATGTCAACCGTGTCAGGAATCAAACCCGAGGCCTCTTGCATGGTAGGCAAACACGCTGACCACCACACCACGAGGGTGACATTTTTTTATTTTAAAACAATCCTTTATTTTAGATTTATAATAATTGATTAACATTTACGTTTATTGTCTACACAACAATCGTTTCGCACGAGGAAGTACATTTATTTTAGTGTTCACTTCTTTCAGATGATTGGTGGTCGCATACATATTTCAGATATTCTGATTGATTTGTCTCTTTGTCCCTGATAATTGTCTTCGACAGAGACAACCAAGATCTACTACGATGCATAACCAAATTGCAAGTGTTTATGTCAATGAGTAGAATAATATTTTAGCTAAATATGTCTGAAGCGGCACTGTCAAAATTTCAATGCTATTCTGTTTTCTTGGTTGGCAGTGTATCATAATTTGCTTTTTCCATTATGTTTTTGAAAATAAGTAAATGAATTGGAACAATGTAGAAACAGTCCTTACCGTTTAGTTCCAACTGCATCAATTTCATCAATAAAGACTATGGAAGGAGCATGTTCTTCTGCTACCCTGAAGAGTTCACGTACTAATTTAGGACCATCACCCTAAAACCCAGGAGTAAAAAATATATGTGTATATTACAGTAGTCTCATGGGGGTCAGGAAATATCATATAATTACATTCCGCATTCTAACAATAAAAACAGTGCTCAGAAAAATTCAAACTAGCTAGAACGGTAGTTTTGATGGCCAACACATTTCATTGTAACTGAAGCCTTAAAAAAAAAAGAAGACATGTATGGATGAAGCATTATCAAATTTTAATTAAATAGGTATGTACAGTAAAACCTTATTTTTATGTTCCTCGATTTTACGTTTTCCCGCTTTTAACACCGAAATATTTAGGTCTCATTTTTTCCCATACATTCTCATTCAAATATTCCCCCCAATTAACTTTTACATTTATCAAAATCCCGGTTTTAGGCCTAAATTTTTTCATGACTCATTTGATCTGTCAAAAGACGAGCCGCACGCCGCCGCGTGAATGGAGAATAAAATCGAGGTAAATAAAAAAAATGTGTAAATTATTGTCTCAAAATTCAAAGTAGGTGCAGTGTAATTGACCATTTTGTTTAAGTGTCTAATTTTGTCATTTTACTAAATAGTGACATGCAGTTGACGCATGTTTAGGAATAATAAAGTCTTTGCATCAATAAATTACGATGCAGAAAGTTTAAAAAATTGGCAATAGAAATTTTATTTGATGTTCTAAACATAATGTGAAAAGGAGATAGTTTAAACAGTTCCGATGCCGCGATGTAAATGACAGTTGAAATTTTGTGGTGCCATACTAAAAAAAATAACACCATATATATAAAATTTCCCAATATTTAGGGAAAATATCGTTGTATGCATTTTATGCTAATTACGTTAAGTACCCAGATAAAATTATTTAAACATGTATAGTTTCATTCAATAAAAAAAACAAATTGTAGTATTGCTTGAAAAAAATACAAAATATTTTTAATTAAATCATTTGTAAATATGAATAATCCCCAATCATGACAGTTCCTACAATTTTTCTGCAGTATATTTAGTAGTCTTATACAATAATTAAATTTTTAAGAAATTTAATTTTTTCCATCCATTTTTCATTTCCTCACTTTAACATTTTCCTCAGTTTTATACTTTTTTGTTGCTCCCTTAAAAAATGTAAAACAAGGGTTTTACTGTATTTAGTTTCTTTTACCTGGTAATATATGTATTTTTTTAAATTTTATAATTATGTTTTGCACTGTACTGTACTATGTACTGTAGGTACGTATGTACTACCATCACGCCATTTTTTTTATATCAACAATTTCCCTTTTAAAAAAAAGCTTGTTCAGGCTACTTATTTAAGACATTTAAAATATTTTTTTGGCTGTAAGTTTTCTTATATATAAATTGATAAATTACCAAATATTTTTGGATGAGTTCGGATCCAACAACCCGAAGGAAGGTGGCTGAAGTCTGATTGGCAACAGCCTTGGCGAGAAGAGTTTTACCAGTCCCGGGAGGTCCGTACAAGATAACACCTTTTGGTGGTTTGATTCCCATCTCCTCGTAATATTCGGGGTGGGTGAGAGGGAGCTCTACAGACTCTTTAATTTCCTGAATTTGTGTGTCCAGACCTCCAATATCGGCGTATGTTTCTTGGGGTGCTTTTTCTAATTTCATTACAGACACCATAGGGTCTGTGTCATCGCCTAATACACCGACTACAGCGTGAACCTATTGAGAAATAAAAGGAAGAGATAAAATTATACAATATATTAATGGTAAAAAGTGATTGATGTGCCACAATAGCCAATATTGATTTCTATACATGTACAACTTTTCTCAAAATTTTAAGCTGCATTCTATGAGCCGGTGCCCGTAGATATCAAACGTAAACTTTGGCATTGACATGGGAAAACGATGGATTCATATCACACAAAATTATACTTATTTTATTGAATCCTCGTTAAGATTAATAATCAAATCTTTTTTTGGTATTTATCCTGCCTAGCCCTAATAATTTGCATTTGATCAAAATAAAAAAAAGTTATCATTTAAAAAAAAAATTAAAAGCTCTCCTGCAAACTTTACTTTAAGGTGTATCAGTCATTTGACCATTTTGCCGCCGTATTTAGTAATTATATGTATTTCACTAGAGAATGCCATGCCTGTTAAAGTCAGAAAGTTAACTCCTAAAATAAATGGTTGAATTATTTTTTCAGTCTCATATTTGTGAGTAATAAACAAAATGAATTTATTAGGTTATTTGTATCAAAATTATAACTCTACACAGTTTTTGATTTAATGAATGTGAAAAACACTACAATATAATTGAAGGAAAGTTAATATAGTAAACAAAATAATAGAAATAATGCTGTCAATTGTAGTAGATAATGAAAAATTGAATGAAGTTGGTGAAATGAAATATTTGGGTGTAATGATGGATTCGAAACTTATATTTTATCAAAATACTAAGATGGTAACAAAAAAGATTGCAAAAAAATACATATTGGGAAGAATTAGAAGATTGATAAGGATTCATGCAAAATTATTTATAACACAATATTGAACCACACATTAACTACTATAGTAGGGTATTATTTTTATCAAACCAAGAAAATTAAAACAAAGTAACCATATAACAAAGCAAATCTTAAGAATTATTAAAAAAAAAAAACCGATACACAAGTATAAATTTGATGTTAAATTAATTAAAAGTACTAACATATAAGCAATAATATTTTATAGAGCAAACACAATTGTCATTAAATGTTTATTTTATAATAAAGAAAATTGTACATAGGTTCGAGTTCAAAATTGTACATTTATTACAAAAGCAAAGAGAAACACTGAGTAGATAATTATATCGTAGAATTCAATATCTCCAAATTGTATGTTTTTCCAGTATCTATGTAAAATAAAATAAATCTGTGGTCAAATTCAGAAAAAGATAGAACGCATTATTTTCAACCAATATTTGCGCACCCAACAATACAAATGTTACGTCTGTAAGTCTGATGAAAAGTAAGAATATAATACGAATTTGCTATTTAAAAACGCGGATCTTTTCAAATTTTGCAATATGAAAAAAACATAAATGAGATAATTATGTATTTTTTAAAGATATTTCTGATAAAAATTCAGTTATAAGTGGTGTATAACTAAAATATAATTTATTTTTGACCGGCAGATTACGCCTCTTGAAATTTCGATTAAAAACTACATTGGTACTCAAATATAAAGACAAAGCATTTAAATAAAATATACTAAAACAATGATTTTGAAGATAATTAATTGAAGAGGAAAGTTATTAAAATATTTTTTTTCCATTTTTCTTAAATTATGCCTTCAATAATCGAAGAAAACAGTTAAAATAGTTGAGATCAAATCTTTTTTTGGCATTGAGTTTTTCTGTCATTTTTTAGGAAGAACATTTTAGGTACACTGCAGACTGTAAATATTGCAAAAGCTGCTAAGAGCAAATGTTCACAATCCATGTTGATTTAGAAGCCTTGGGTTGGTTGTTGATCGCAAAAATAATAATATATTGTTAGTTGTCAGTAACGGCGTCGTCACTAAATAGCTCGATTTGCGAACTGTCAAATGTCAAACAGTAAATGGCGTCGAATACAATGTACTGCGCATGCTTATGCGCAAGAAACTGCCCAATGTAAAACAGCTAATAAAATGGCCCAAGATTTGGTACAATAATTATTGTTCAAAAACCTGCGCAAGAACGTGCACAAGATCTTGTACCATTTTATGCCCAATGTAAAACGGGCTTAAAACATCTTGAAACATTTTGAGATGCTTTTGACATTTTAAAAAACCATAGTAGACATGCTGAATGCATTTTTGTTAAAAGATCCTAGCACTAATTCTACTTTAACCCCTGCGTAATATTTCCTGGCACAAAAAGCATTTAAAAAAAAGATTATCTCTAAAGATTTTATAGAAACATTCAAAGTATTATTGAAAAGACATTTTCTTTTAAAAAAAAAAAAACAAAATTGAAGTCAATGAAATATCCCATTATTTTTTAGGGCCAATTTCAACGAGTTGTAAATTACTCACAATGAGGAACTTCAGCCCCACGGAAATTGGATACAAAAAATGTTTTCTTACGCGGGGTAAAAATTAGAGCATTAAATTGTACGGCAAAGTTTCTTGAAAATGTACAGAAAAAATAATAAAAAATATTTTGATAAAAACGCACTACTTTAAATGACGTCACTGGTTCATGTGAATCAACCTATGATCTGAGAGCTATGGAAGATTTCCGGTCTGCTGGTCGCTTCTGGACCAATAGGAAGAACTGAATGAGAATAAGCGGAAATGAACCTCTGACGCCACACGCGGAGTTATTTCAGAAATACAAAACTTTAAAGAATCGTAGCGCCGATAATACGATATGTAAAAATTAAAAAAAAAAATTTTTGACTTAGTTTAACTGTCTATTAACAAAAAAAATAATTTTTTGACTTAGTTTAACAGTCTATTAACAAATAAAAAAATTGAAAAAAACCACTGAACTTCCTCATTAGAAAATGGGAATCAAGTCAGGGTGGAGTGGGATTCGAATCACGGACCTTTGAGCTGCGAGTATGAGCTACTAGCGACGGGACCACAAATCTCATTGGAAGATAAGAATACTTTTAGCATTACAAAGAGTAAAAATATCAATAATTTTAAACTAACGGTTCTTAATCACTAGAATAAATTTATGCAGTAAAAATATTTTCATATAAAATTGAGGTTATGCGGTATTGTAGTATCACCGACGATATCATGGTATTAATCCTCCTTAACACATTTACCTAATATGCAAAAGGTCTCGGGTTCGATCCCCGGCCCGGTTGACATGAAATATAGTATGTATAGAAATACACTAGAATGTTTCAGTCTCTGGACTGACACCTGAGGCGTAAGGCTGATCATCTTATCTTTGTGTAACAAACATGATTGGAGATACGCTGCGGTTGGTGTACAAATGTAGTGCCCTATGCATCATTAGGTGCTGAAATTATGATATTGTAATCTAGTATTGCACAGTATTCAATAAAATTAATTTTATTTTAAAATAAATTTTGCAAATCATTCTAAATGTCAGATTAATGGATGTAGAACTGAATTAATTAAAAGGGTTGCACTTACTTTGTGGTTTAAAAGAACGGAACATCCAGGCTCCAGTTGATCTTTGTCTACAAAAGAGAGAATACTGACGTAATGCTCGCTCCCAACAGATGTGGAAACAATGGCGTGGTTATCATCAATAATTTCCTCCAAATTACCAACAGACATGGGGGTCCCTCTCAAGTCATCAACCTTGCAATACAAAAATAAATTATTAGAAGGCTTTGCAATTATTAGAAGGCTACCGGACCAAATATTAAATGTGGAATGTTGATCACAAATACACCTTTAAATCTATTAAAAGTACCTTAGATCTTTCTTCTTCGATCTTTTCTTCCTGTGGTTTCAATCGCTCTTGGTTCCTAATAAACTCTTCCTCCATAAGCAAGTAGTCCTTTATTCTTTCGAGTTTCAATAATTTCAGACGACAACGAGTGTGGGGCGTTACTTGGGGAAGTTTCAAAGCTGCATCAGGACCTTTAGTCTTCCGCTTCTTTTTACCAACTCTGGTTGGAATTGGAGGCTCATACTTCTTCTTTTTATCCTTGTCATCTTTTTTGTCGCCACCCGAACCTCCGCCAGATTGATTTTGACCCTAATACACAAAAAGCGATAATAAAACTGCACAATTATTAATAAATGCGTGTAATGCTTAAAAAATTGTTATTATTGAAAGCGAAAATATGTACCATTACTAATCAAAGATTCAAGTTATTATGCTATTTTTTGACAAAATCACACCGTCATCCAACTTCACCGACAACTGTAGTGTTGCTATAGTTTTAAAATATGAATTATTTTAAAATAATATTTATTTTAAAACCACTACGTAAGTACTATGAAGGGTCGCTTTTTTTCTCATAAAAAGGAAACTGGGGATGAAAGTAACGCGGAATGAAAGTAACAAATGAGTTTTTTTTCTAAACTTTTCTTGTACAAACATTTCTGCTACTATTGTGGGTCTACTTTACTCTTTTTTTTTTTTTAACTTTTCTTTCACTTATATAATTACTGCGGTTCTGTGCTGGAAAATTGTGAATAAATTGTTTAGGCGTCAGTAAAATACAACAAACGTACGTTTTCAATATTTTTTTCAATTTGCATATTTGTCTATCATGTTTAAGTAGGTACGAAGATCTATCTTTATGTTTTAAATCACAAATAAAATACTTCTAAATCTTATTAATCAAATCATAATCTGATTTTGAGAAATTAAGAATAACAAGATTTTAACAAGTTGTCACTTTCATTCCGGCTACGCCGGTAACTTCTTGTATCAGGGCTGATATTCCAAACGCAATTATAACGCGATATAGCGCGTTTTTACATATTAAAATACGCGTTATAGCACGCTGTAAATGCGTTTGCTCTGGTTTAATAAATTGTTCATTTTTTATTTTAATCACAGTTTGTAGGTGTAGGTAGAGAAAATAGAACGCCAGATCAATTGAATAGAATACCCACTATACAAAAACGAAAACTGCTAAAGGCCGGTAGCGCCCGAGATGCTTCTGCTTCTAAGATTGTCCCAATCTTACAGTTGATACCCTTTAATTCCCATTAAACTCTACTGCTAAATTGCCCGTTCTGATTACTTTAACAGCTGATCCTACAATGTCACCTACATGTACGGGTATTGCTTATACACTGAACATGATTTGTACCTCATCTGTCCCATCTACTTCAACAGTCATCTAGTCTGGGCACTCTGTCAACATAATTGATCGATTAAGCAGTTTCATCTACTTCCCAAAGTTCAACATCTTACCTATGAAGTGGGAAAAATATTCAGAGCAAACCAAGTAAAGGAAAACAATCATTTTCTTCCTATATGATATTGAATACATACCAAATGCAGGACCCCGCAAAAACGATGGAAAAGGAAGGATTCGTATGAAATCGACAATGATGACAAACACAAAAAAAGTTAGAAATTCAGAAATCGGAAGTAAGAAAACTGAAGACCACATCAGTTAAAAGATTTGTGCTGAGCAATGAAAAGAATATTAACACAATGAAATGCTTTCGAAAAAGTATAAAACGAAAAACCAAAAGATGAAAGTAAGGAAGACGAAAAATGATTGTTTGATTTTTGTTGAGCCGTTTTCAAATACTACTACAAATGAAAAGTGTGTGCAGTAAATGCCTACTGTGGTCTATTTTTGTAAGTGGATGAAATCTTTATTAATGACAACCATGTTGGATAAAATATTATACTTTTTATTAAAAGCGAATTAATATACTCATATTAATCGACTCCTCATATGAAAGGATTTCACCAATACTGCCGTGCAGAGTTTTTAAAATACCCTAATTCATATTTTTTCGTATTTGATTATCTCTAGGTGTTGCATTTGATTAGCTACAAATGTGTCCAGTTTTTTTTGCTACAACTGGAAAGTTGTAAATTAAATACCTACTCATGGCAGTAACATCAAGTTTTTGGCCCATAAATAATTTTTTTAAATATTTTTTTTAAATATTTTTTTTATATGGGAGTTGCTTTATTTTTTACCTTGCTTATGATATACAAGGTTTATATTTCAAATAAGTGGATTTTTCTGCAATTCTTTTACTTAAAATTTAGCTAACTGTTGGGGACTAGGAAGGATATACCAAAGTGGGCCAATCAGGAACTTCTCAGCATTTGCTCATTTGGAGAGGAAACTACTTAAAACTCTTCAGGAGAAGCCGGCCTATTGACAGAAATCAATAGGCCTTCCGTTTCACTAGACGAGTGTTCGGCATTTCTTTCCCGACTTTGGTTTATTTTACCAATTGCCTGCAGTATTTTGACCATGTACGATACTACCTCTCGTGTGAGTTCTTTATTACCTATCACCGATGGGATGTTGCATAGTTCTTCACCCAGGCTTCTGCATCGCGCCTCCAGCTGTTGTCTCTGAACGCTGAAAAAGGGGCAATGCATCAATAGGTGAGGGACATCTTGAGGAGTTTCATCGTCACATGAGCAGCTGTTGATCTAGGAGAGCTTGAAGCGATGCAGGTAGCTCATGAACCCACCACGACCCGTGAGAATCTGGGTGAGCTCGTAGCCAGCTTTCTGCATTCTCCTGAAATCAAAGGCATGTAAAATTGTAGGGAAAAACATATATACCCATAAATGATTAAAATACTAACCCAAATGCGTTTTTTTAAATTGGTTAATAAACCATAAAAAAAAAAATGTTTTCCCTCTCTGTTGAAATAAATTTAAATGTGAATAACTCCCTAGGGAGGAAATCCAGCCAGTCTGCAAGCATTTGGACATACTCAAACATTGTTGAAAAAGAAATATTCAACATGATAATGTTGAATATTTTTTTTGTAAAAATAAACCCCATGAGTTAAAAAAAATATATATTAAAATTTGATAAATAAACAACGTTTTTATAAAAATAATGTGCGTTCAAACTGCTTTATCTCGAAAGAATATTTTTTTATTTACGCATTCGTATTTTTCTCTTACAAACTATAATTAATAATAAAAATATATAATGTGTTCTCACTGGGGTCAACGTGCCAAGGACACTTAATATACTTTTTTGAAAGGTTTTTACATTAGAGAATAAACAAAGAAGACTAAATTAATGAAGAGAGATAATTAACAAAATATTCACAGTTTTAAAAACTAGGTACATATGTACATCTATATTATTTATATTACAAAACGCACAATGAAAATAACAAAAACCTAACATAAGCTATACACTTGTGGGGCGGTTGATTCAATATTGGTTTTGGCAAATGAGACAATACATTTTACTTCTACCTAACTCCACTATCCATTTTTTATAGTCTTTTTTAACATTTTCTCGTTTCTAATTGTTTTAATAGACAGTGGAAGTAGGTAATAGATTTTAATTGAATAATACTCAAAATCCCTTTGTCCGAAAGTGGTATTAGTTTGTATTTGTTTAAGTTGTCTTTGTGTTGAAGATCTAGTGATTATATTATTTGTTTGTGATGTATTTTTATGTGTTATGTCTTTCATTTGAGTAAGAGTAGTTTTTGAATCTGTACGTGAGTATTATTTTAGCGTATAATTGTTTTGGTGTCATAAGTGCGAAGAGCGAATTGGCGATGAACGAAAGTAAGTCAAAAGTGATGGTATTTGAAAGGGATAGTGAGGTTACTGACTGCATAATAAATGTAAACAACAAATGTCTCGAGCAAGTAGAAGAATTTGTGTATCTGGGAAACATGTTTTCAAGAAATGGAAGAGTAGAAAAAGTTGTTGAAAGAAGAGTGATTGCGGGCAACAAAATGAACGGAGCACTAAGCACAGTAATTTCTAATAAAATATGTAAATCGAAGCTAAACTGGCAGTGCACAACGGAGTTTTAGTCCCAACACTTATGTATAGAAGTGAAACATGGAACTGGCAGAGGAAGGATGAAAGCCGAGTGAACGCGGTTGAAATGCGATCTCTTAGACGAATGTGTGGGAAATAAATGTATGACAGGGTTACGAATGATGAAATCAAGCGAGAGTGTAAATCTGAGACAAGTATAATTGATAAGATTAAGAAAGGGTCTCTGAGATGGTTTGGTCACGTAGAACGAATGAACGACGAAAGAATGGTAAAACAAGTATACATGGTGAAAATGAACGGCAACGTTAGACGAGGACGACCAAGGAAGACGTGGCATGATCAGATAAAACAAAATCTTAAGTCTGGTCATGTCAAAAGCAGACAGAACCGAAGGGCATGTATGACAAGATCAAGGAAGGAATGGATGGAAGGAATGTGGAAGAGGCTAGGATTGTATGCCAGGATAGACGTGTGTGGCGGTTCATTCTCTCTGCTTACCCTTAAGGGGAAATGGCGTGATGGTAGTAGTAGTAGTAGTCATAAATTGTGATTTGTAGAATATTTCTTCAGTAGATGTCTGTATCGGGACTATTAGTATTATTTTAACTATGAATTTTTGTGCAACAAATACACTATTTAAAGTCGTATCACTCGCACCACCCCAACCAATTATACCGTACTCCAAAATTGATTGACACAATGCAAAATAAATCTTTAAAAGTTCCTGTACATCAATTATATTTTTAATTGTTTTGAATATATGCGTTAGTCTTTTGAGTTTGTAAGTAATATTTTCAATCTGCTGATTCCACTTTAAATTTATATGTTATCAGTTTTCTCGAAAAACCAACTAAAATACAGTAAACCTCGTGAACTATTGCATTTTAGTAAACTTCTTAAATAAAATTTACTTATAAAAAAATAAAAAAGATTTCATCATTATAATAACAAAGTGTAATCACTATTATCAAATAAACGCTCTTTTTTATTTCTGTACAATAAAAATATAAATATATATATTAAAAAAAACCAATGGAATATGGGTAGATACTTCAGAAACTAAAGACAAATCGGAAAATGCATACTTGCAACAATTTGTGTACTGTTTGGCATTTGGCAGATGTCACATTTTCCTTTAAAAATTTCTATTCTTTCGATTTAGGTGCTGGGTAAATGTTTTACGTTTTAAAGTAAATTATCTTTTACTCTAAAATGGTTGTAGGTGCATTTCCTGCCCTTAAATTGGGTGTTTTACTATTCAAACAGATTAGCAAACCTATAGCGAGTATGGTTAAAGAAAGAGCGAAGAATAATAGGTTCTTTAGAACTTATGTCTGCATGCCCCCTGCCCAATGTAAGTTTCGTTACGTTATTAATATATAAAAATAAAAGTACAGAAATTGCAACATTTTATCATTGCTTTAATTTAACACGCGACTGCGGAATTGGTTTCAGTTTATAACTGGTGCGAAATACAATCTAAAATGTGGATTATGAACCTAGGAAAACCTGTTAATATTCCGACCTTAAATGAACAGCAAGCGATTGAGCTCGGAGCAAATTTACTCGGTGAAGGAATTATATTTTTTGTTGGAGCTTTCGCATTGTTTTTTGAGTACAACAGGTATTTAATTTTTTATTATATTACAAAACAATTGTTCTAAGTGTATGTGTTTGAAATTACACCAGCTTTAATGATTCCGTGTGAATTTATTCTATTTTATAAGTATTATTAAGCAGAAGTTAATATTAGTATTACTTTAGACCATAAGCTGATGTGACATAACATCATTGAATAAAATAAAGTTTCTAAGGTTATTTTGGCCTTTTTCCAAGATAATGCACACTGATCATATCAAAATATACCTCAAGTAAATATAACCAAAGAGTTATGTTTTCGATAGATATCCAAGGAAAACAATTTTGGAATATATTTCATTTCTATTAACGTGATATTAATATTATGCATTTAAAAATAAACAGAACCCTCTAATATATGTATATTCGAAACGAATTTCGTACTTTTAAAAGTAGGGCTTTGATGGTTATTAGTGCTTTGTCTGTCTATTGTGAAATCTGTGTTAGTGCACAGATGTGCAGAGAGAGATCTCTGCGCTTCGATTTTAATATGTTTTTGCTATTTACTACAACAGAGATGGAGAACATTTTAAAGAAGGAAATAAAACCATATTCATAAAGTTGATTCGAGGTGCTGAGTGCCAAAGGAGCTCAACAATAATAATATTTATTAATTCCACTAAAAAAAGCTTATTTGTGCTGAACCAATTTCACTATATAAACTAAACAAAACAGATTTTATTTTCATTGACAATATAGAAAAAACTGATGTATAAAAAATGGAATTAAATAGCATATGTTCCCAATGCGTAACAGGGATGAGAAGATCAACCCTGCAGTGGGTCCAGGGCTTTGGGTTTTGTTCAGGGGGGAAGTAAGGCAGCGAAGGAGTTCGCCTGTCCAGCTATGAAAATTTAAGTGACATTTGAAATCTTAGATGAAAAATGTTGTCTTGTGTCGAGGGAATATGTAACATTTCCAATTTTTAAAAACACATACAGATAACTTATCGGTTGTCTGAGATACACATGCAGATAACATATCATGTCTTAATTAAATTAATGTTTGGTCAGTTCAATGCCTGAAAGGCATTGAGCACTGATAAACAGCGGGATTTAGAATTTAGTGGACTGTATTGAAATTGAAATTGTTACTCGCTTTTAAAGTTCTTCAGATTGTTTCTTATATGGAGCACTTCACTATTGCTGCAGCACGGTTACCGGTATCATGAAGATGTTGGTTAACTGTATAATTTCGGCTGTTTATATAATACTAAACTTCACTTAGTACAAAATATGCTGACGCAGTATATGATAAGATTTATCAGAGAGACAACTTTTCACATGTGACTCGCTCACAGGATGGTAGAAGCACAAGAATTTGAAATAGGAAAGATTTGGGAAGGAACGGGATATTTACAGTCTTATATGAGTTGCCAGTATAGAAAATGTAAAATCAGTACTTAAAAGTTTTCAAATAATAAAATATTGAAGTTAGATAGTTAACCTATATGAATATATAGTATTCATAATCTACTTTAAATAATTAAATTCCGTCAGACCCTTCCCACACCTCAAAGTCTGATTATCTGAGAATAGGTTATACAGAGATATTTCACTGTTGCTTTGGGCTAGCGATATATAGGAGGGTCATTTGTTTAATATTTTGTTCAAAGTTTGTTTTTGTAATGAGTCATAATACGATACATGTATTTTTTTTTATAGGAGCTCAAAAAAAGAAGCTGCTAAAGAAGAAGAACGATTACAAGAGATGAACTACTTAGTTTCAACTGTAAAAGAGCTATATTTTACAGTGCAAACTCAGGACACTCAAATTCGCCAGCTTAATACCACTATCTCAAATTTAGGTAATAATCTTTAATGTGTATTTTAATTAAGAATTATTTAAATTGTTATATTTAACTTATTATTACGACTGAAACTGAAGCTGGCGTCGCTGGTTTGATTCACGCCAGTTGCAAGAAAAAAAAAAAGAAACGTTTTTTTTTACAATTTTTCTGGGTAATGTGGTGTATTGTTGTCATTTATTATTACAGCCATTGGCTAATTCAAGTGATCACTTTACACACTGTATAATATTCACCAATCTACCCATTTATTTATTTATTTGACAGACTTATGCAGTCCATTCTAACAATGGTAAATACAATTTCTTATAATAAATACAGATACTAATAAAATAAATAACAACTAAATAAAATTAAAGCTAGGACAAAAAAAATAAAAATTACTACCTCAAGACAAGATCCGGCCTATCTTAGTGATTTTTTAAATCTACAAAGACTTGCACCAAAAAAGTCTAGATCTTATCTCGAGATTACAATACGACACAATCGGGACATTGGTGCATGCAAGCCATAGTTTGTGCTGTGTTGATCGAGGAACAGCACATTATTATTTCGCAACCGACGAATTGATGTTTAAGCATCCATATTTCTGTTTCATCTGTTTATTTTTATGAAGTAAAATAGCTGAGACTTGGATAGGTGGGATCCATGTAATTATAATTTATTTTTATCATACTGTTTTTTTACAGAATCTAGAGTTGTCTTTAAACCATGGGCGCTAAAGAAAGGTCCTAAGGATTCGGACGAACCGCCTCCGGAAGGACCTAATTCCACTCCATCAAATATTGACCCAACCCCAGGCAACACGGGAGACAAATCACAAGAAACAGGATCCGTCCCTTTTCCTAATGGAGGAATCGTTATGAAGTCACTAAACTACGTGGAATTAGATATCTTAAACACCCCGCAACCTGAAATAAATAAAACGGAGAGAACACAGAAATCGAACGTAATATATGATCGTAAGCCTAGTATTATTAGTGATGCCCTTCGTTATATTGAATATGATCTTAAAGGTTTGCTTTAGAGAAATTTCATTAGTTGATAATACGTAATTTCAGTATGTTTTGTAAATATGTATTTTAAAATACATGTGTTATATGAGTCGCCCATATCTATAGTTCATATTATTATGTATATTGAATGAACTATTATACGTATTGTGTGGACTCAATATAATTACAATGATGTATAATGTGTAATTAATTTCTCATAATAGACAGTAAAATGTGGCAATTTGGTGGATCAAGACCAAGAATAGCCATTGTTCCCACATCGTTGTACCAACCTTACTCGATTTTTTTATTTTTTCTTGTTTATTCCTGTATTTTCGGTCGCTTCTATTTGTTTTCACGGTGTTAGGACTCTCAATTCTTTATGCGAGAAGTAAACTACAGTATTTCCAAAAACTCAAATTTTCAGAAGAGACAAATCAGTGATTTTTCATACATTAAACATCTTATATTTTTCTATGAAGAGCTTTAAAGTTTTTTTTTTTTCTTAAATACATTGATATACGTTACAAAACTACACATAAAAATCTTTGGGAGAACTGTATATTTTATTTATCTTACTGTCCTCTAATTTGGTGCCGAGTTATAATAAAAAATAAATAAATAATCTTTCAACAATATTTTGAGTTTGTCCAAATTTTTGTAGACAAGAACTGGATTCAACTCCCTAGGGAGTCATTAAGATTAACAAATTATAGCAGGGATGGAATAAAGGTTTCAGCTCTTTAACTTCAAAAACATCAACAGATCAAAGAATTGAAGTAATATAGATGTTCACATATGGGCAGAACGGTGAATGTCACACAGTGTGTAAAGTGGCCACTTAAACCAGCGAGATAGGTCATAAGCCCTGAAGATGCCTAGACTTCCATATTCCCCTCTCTAAAATGTTCTCCATCCCTGTTGTAATTTGTTAAATTATCTTTGTTATTAAAGAAATTAGGAGTTAATGCTATTAACCATGCAATAGAGAATGAAAAAATTGATTTCTACGTAGTAATAACTCAATTTCATTATATTTGGAGTTACCGTAGTTTACCTCTCGCATACGGAACTGTTTATGGTAGTAAACAGTGTCGCAAATGGTCTTTGCTGTCAGGGGGAAGCGTGTTTGATCATGACTTGGGTTTTAAAACAAACTTTTGAACCAAGTTTGTTTCCATCGCTAATTAATAATTAAAATTTATTCCAGCAAAATGGCTGAATGGTGCAGAGCCAATTTCCTCATATAAACAAAAAATATATACTAACAATATTTTGAACCTAAACAAATATTCGTAGTTAAGAACTGGGTAAAAATGTCAGGTCATGAGGCCTGTAAATTATTTTTATTATTATATTAATTTTAAGCGAGTAGCTTAAAGCTGATATGCTTAAATCTATTTAAACGAAAGTTATTTGTTGGCGCACTTTAACTTTTCCGAAACAAATCTAGTCCATTTTTTAACCCATTGAGATCATCTTTTGTGGCAGTTTATTCCAACCATTAACAACCCTATTGCTCAGGAAATGCTTCCGTGGATTTAGATTAAATCTCGTTTTCTCCAGCCTGAGACTACGGCCCCGAAGACGAGCATCTTGTTTAAGCTTGAACATCGGATCCAAATTTGGGCAGCTATAGTGACTGTTGAATGTCTCTATCAGGTAACCCCTTTCCCGTCGTTCCTGCAGCGTTTGAGACCGAGACTTTCCAGTCTCTCCACATATGGAATCCATTTTAGGGTCGGCGACAACATTGTAGCTCGTACTCTTTTCAACAAGTTGAAATTTCCTTAACAAAATAGGGATTCCATAGATTTATATATTCCATTTGAATGCCTAGATTTACATATTCCATTCTATAAAATATTCTTTATCTCTGTAGTGATAAAAAAAAAATCACTAACAATATAGAAACAACTGATACAAAAAAGAAAAATATTTTTTTTCCATAAAAATTACAACTAAAAAAAATATTGTAACAAAATTAGAGCAAAATAAACAATCTTGCCAAAAAAACTAATTTTAGAGGGAAAAGAATGAATTTTTACAGAAAATTAAAAATAAAAATTGTGGTGGTCTCAACATTTGTAGTCAATGCATGTACAGGGATGAGAGGATCCACCCTGCGGTGGCTTGAGAAGCGTATTATTGGAACTTCTTAGGCATTAGCATAAGCTCCCACGCTCTTAGACGAAGTAGAACAACGAGGGAGTTTCTACAAAATTAGCTAAAATAAGTTTTTTGTAGTGCATATAAATACTTTAAAATATTTAGTTAATTTGAAACAAAGTTTAATAAATTATAACGTACTTTGAAAAAAACATTAATCAATTTTTTTAAAAAATTATTTATTATCATTTCAGTAGTTTCGGTAAGTCACGAAACAAAAAAAAATTTCTTAATTTTACTGTAGATAAAAATATTTGAGGGTTATGATTTGATAATATAATTTTTTATAATAATATTTTTCCTATTATAAAATATAAATTTTATTTTTGGATATTTTAAGCAACCCAATAGAATATATTATCAGGAATCTGTTTTTTTCATTTCCCCATAAGTCCAATGGTTGTTTTCAGCCCAACTTTAATGGGCATTACTTGGCTGGCACCTATAGAAATATTCTGTTTTCATAATAAGGATCTTCAGCCCTACGGGAAATTGGATACAATAAATGTTTTCTTGCGCGTGGTAAAAATTAATGCATTAAATTGTACGGCATAGTTTTCTCAAAATGTACAAAAAATAAAATATTTTAATAAAAACAAACTACTTTGAATGACGTCACTGATTCATATGAGTCAACCAATGATAAAAGAGTTATGGAAGATTTCCGGTTTGCTTGCTGTCAATTATGGGCAAAACTGATCGAGAATAAGCAGAAGAGAACCTCTGACGTCACATGCGGAGTTATTTTAGAAATTCAAAACTTAAAAAAATCATAGTGCTGATAATACAATATATAAAAATTTAAAAATATGGCCTAGTTTAATAGTCTATTAACAAATAAAAAAACCTCTGAACTTCCTCATTGTAGCAGAGATGTTAAATATAGCTTAGTTTATACAACGGATTTGTTTAAGTTTACATAAGTATAGATTCAGTTTTAAAGGCAGTAAGTAGTCTGGAATTTGAATTAGGTAAATATCCCATCAATGAGGATGTTCAGTGCTACTGGTAATTGGATATAAAATAATATTTTTTTACTCGCGGTTGCAATTGGAGCATTTAATTGTATGGCGATGTTTCTAAAAAATGTATGAAAAAATTAATTAAAATGGTTTTGATAAAAATAAACTACTTTAAGATGTCACAGGTTCTTGTAAACAATAACCAATCAATTATAACGTTGTTATGATAGATTTCTATTAACAAATAAATAAAACCACTGAACTTTCTCATTGTGTAAAAAAATACCATTTCATGGATAAGGAAAGTATTTTTAATTACTCCGGAATGTTGAGACTAAGAATTTTCACCAATGTAATATGTTTAAGGTGTAAAATTTCTCTAATGAAACAGTATTCAAATAGTAATCTAAGATTTTTGTAAACTGCATTGAAATAAAATATTTTGAGACTTTACATCTTAGATACACGTACCTATGTATGAAAAATAAGAAAACTTGTTTGGGCATCAATTATAGTTAAAATTATTAAAACCTTGAAATTATTTTTGTTAAATCTATGACAGATTTAATATAAATAATTTTTGCGTACATTGTGCACAATCCCCTAAAAAAACTGTATTTAAGTCAAAATCCTCTGCAGATTTTCTATGGAATTCTGTATTATTATTAGATAAGCATCGTCAAGCAAATATTCAAAAATGCTATTTAATCGGTTTGTGGTTGATAGCAACTTTCAATGTTCAATTAATTTCCAACCATTGTACAGTTTGAGGTTTATTTTCAAACACAAGTTTTCTTGAAAATAGTACTGAAATTTTTTAATATGTTGCCATCATTGGGCAATTTTATGGTACCACTTCCATGATATATCATTTCTCAAATTATTATTATTGTACTTTTAAAAAATCACTCTTTTCGCACAAAACCTTAGAAGAACAAAAATGGCATGTTTTAAAATTTTATACCATTAGATTTTAAAAATGTAAAAGCATAATATTTCATTTGTTTGATTTTATTTTCACTAAAATGTATTTATGCTTATTAAAATGTATATTGTAAAATAAACAATAGAGATTGGGCTTTCTTACCTAATTTTAAAGTTAAACAATGTTTTAATTGTATTTATTATCCAATACAATGTATATATTTATTTTAAAAAACATGTTTAGTATAATTTATTCAGTAGATACATTATTATTAGATAAAAAAAAAAGTATTTTATTCTGCCCACACTTTTAAAACTTTTATGTTTAAGCACTACAGCAGACCAAAGGTATGAAAATATTGGTGAATTACACAAAACTGAAATACTAATGAATCTAATCCGAAACTCCATGCATGAAGACAGTAACCATTTTTTTCTAGTTAAAAAAATATTTCAGGTTTTGTGATACCGATCATTTGCCATTGTCGATTCCACTATGGTCAACAAGGAAAAACATTGCAGATAGGCGCACTGCCAAATATTGCCTGCTTATAATTTACATACAGATTATAACAAATAAAAAGATTAAAAAAAAAAAAACACATTAAAAACAGCTTTAATTAATTAAGATTACTATCAATCAAGCCATTCGGTCATGTATGTGCAAGATTGAGGAGTGACAAGACCATTTATGGAGCACTTGTGGATTATTGGACATACGCCACATGGCATCCTCACGAATCCCGGAGAAGGAAGGAGAGATTGTATAGAACGGTAGAGACGATTGCCATCCGGTGCAACAGTTTTTTCAGCCTTTCCATCATAGACTAATGTATTGAGGATTGTCTCGAGATCTTCTATGTCAAGTGATACCTGGAATAAAAAACAATATTAAACTTTAGGGCCATTTTTTTTCTTGGAGCTAGATTTAAAATACAAATGTATCACATTGCTGTAAAATAATAGCATTATTTTTAATTATTCTAATAAATATAAGTATTTTTGTGAAGCTTATATTGATTTTAATGATTTAATGCACTGCTCAATTGATTAGTAGGTATATTGCATTAAATATTAAAATTCCACATTTGGTATAAAAAAAAATTTGACAGATGAATAAACGAATACTAGAATAATTAACCTTATATTAAGGTTCAACTGTCATAATAGATTTTAGTGAATGGATACATTTTAATGCTGTTTTTTTTTATCATGCATATATACCAAACCTTTTTTGCGATAAGAAAGAATCTCAAAATGCTATCAGTAACAAGGACAATGGTAAGCAAGCAAGAAGACGGTCTCCTATAAGATGGACCGACCAAACAAAAGGGGTCAACATTGAACACTGCCCTCAACAACTTGGCGTATTGTACACCTAGTGCCTGATATCCTCGAAGACCACAATGTTCAACATTGAGCAATATGATAAAGAAGAATACCAATCCACGTACTAATGTTTATTAAGAAACTTATCAATACCTAACCTAAGCGATATAAACATATATCGCATAATAGCAGTTATTTGAAGAATTAAACGTTTCTTAAAAAAAGTAAACAGTTACCTTGTAATAATTTTATGTTGTACGTATCTGAATATACATAATATATGAATATAATTCGCAAAAATGCAAATCGTTTTCTCACCTTACTTATTCCTAAATCTGTTATAAATTTGTGGACATCTTTTGCTGTGGCATATGCTAAATTTCTGGCTAAAAGGGGTCCGGATGGATTGTTTCTGGTATTTTCTGCTCGCTGTTGCAGAAATCTGTGACACTGTTGATTTAAAACATCTACAAATTCTGATTCAAAGTCTTGATCTTGGTACCAAGCACCGCCAGTTATAGACCGATCTGGCTCGAAATTATACAGCATGTAAACCTTCTTTTTTGAAGCCTGAAATACAAATAGTAGCCTGTAATAAAAGTGGTAAATTTGTCAATACTTAAGAAATAACCACAATACCAAAAATGTAAATGTTAGTCTTCAAAAAACTATAGAACAATTTAAAAAATTTAATTACTTCTGTTGTAACCTGAAATTTTGAAGTGAATTGCCTTATTAGGCCCTCCACATACACAGATGGTTTCCATATGAACAGTCGACGTAGATTTTTCACATATATATGTTTGATCAAATATCTGTCATTGTATAAAAATGTTTAGAGAGCATTATATCAAAAAAGCATCTTTAAGAGCATGGATATGGTACCAATCTTGAACTTACTCCGTATTCCTTCACTGTTATACAGGAAAACTAAAATAAGGTGAAAGCACTGACCATGCATATTTGATTGATCACACATGATTTTTCATTTACTTTGTGGAAAAACATTTATAATATGTTTACAATGAAAGCTTTTAAAGTTGTTTTTATTCACCGATGGATTGTAAAGAAAATATTAAAATTTACGCTAAATTACTACATAAATAATTGACAAACGTGCGTAGCAAAAAAAAAGTCTTTATAAGAAGCTCAATAAGTTTTTCTGGGTTATTATGTCGTGTGTTGTTCGTACAATTTACCGACGTTTCAGATCACATTATAGTGTCTAATATTTCTAGTCCTTATATTATCGCCCAAAAAAATGGCTTTGGCCGAACACCACATAGAAATGGGGCATAATTTTCTTTTGAGCTGATAATCATAGGGATACTAGAGTCACCAAACTCAATTGGTAAAAAAGGTGATCGAGATCTGGAAACATCCCGAAAATATAAACAGAGATGATGGGATGCGTTTAAAATCATCCTGGTACCCAGTTATAAAGAAATCACATAAAAGCGTAGACTGTGAAGCGCCACAGATTTCAAATTGACAAACTGTAGACAGCAACGACTGCGACACGGTACAAATTCTAAGTACTTATCATTACACATCTGTCTACACAAATAACCCTAATGATGGATGCTGTAATGCAATCCTAAAAATCCGGTAAATAATACGAATGAAACACAGCATAATAACCCAGAAAAACTTATTGTGCACTGAACGGCAGTGAAAATCTGAGAAGTTTAATCTTTATAAGAAGTTTTGGAAAGGGGCCGGCACTTTCATTATGCCACACATTTCTGAACTGTATCTGCTGACAAGCCTCTAAAATAGAGGCTTAGCGGGTTATTCCTTTAAAAAAAAAGTATAGGAACTGTTTACATGGAACAACTGTTTGTGAGTGAAATTAGTCTTATTTATATAAGGTAATTCAACAAAGATACATTCAAATACAGAATTGCAAGAAATAGATAGAATTACATTACAATTACAATAAGTTGTACACGTGTACGTAGTTCTCTTCAAAATGCCAAGCAGCTATACAACACCTTGGCATTTAAAATTATTTATTTTATTTGATCAAGAGATTTTTATTACGAAAGGCTTCACCTTTTTGCATTATTATTTAAATTTTACTTTAGTAAAACTTACATTGACACTTTTAACAGCTTTAATAAGTTTTTTGTTTTCTAAATTTTTCAATATTTTGTTGAGTTGCGTCATTATAAGGTTCGACTTAAAGCGAATATCTCTTATCCATATGCCTTTGTTTCCAGCTTCTTCGATAATTGAATAAACAACTTTTTCTTCATTGTCTGCTCCTTTTACTGGAGTTTTATTTGTTGGATCTTTTAACCTAAAATATAGAAATATATTACGAATAAGCAATTGTATTAAATATATATATTTCATTCTAATGGTTTAACAATGCATAGTTTTCATTCATGAGTTTTATTTTTTCCAACAAATAGATACACCACATTATTTCTTTAGAATTGGTATATTAGAATAAAAACAACATATAAGAATGAAAAATTTATGAAGAATTCTTTGATGATTATCATCTAAATATTTTCTTGAAAATCGTTTGATATAAATAAAATCGTTTTACATTGAAAAAATGCATACTACCTGTAAATAAGTACACCTCCTTGGTTGAATAGATCGAAGTTTCCCTGTTGTAATAATTTATTTATGATTGTTACTCTTTGACTGGCAGAAAGTTCTGAAATGTTTTGAGAAATGTCCTTATCTGATATTCCTTTCGGATTGCTTTGAGCTAATGCAATTATTTTTGATATTATCTCGGAATCGTCCATCTTCGTTTCGCTACTTCCAGCGTCGCTCATTTTGAAGGTCTGATTGTTTAATACTTTTGTATAAAGCTTTTTCTGAAAGAAAATATTTTTGAAAATGCTATTTATTTTATGGAAACCAATCAATCTAGACTTTGAATTACATTGAGGTTAGAAAAATCTGACAGTTGGATGACATTAGTCGATTAATCGTATGTTGGTTATATTGGTATCTCCGGTTTTCTGACGAAAAATATTTACACTTTGATTGAATTTAATTAGCACGTTAATTGAAATAGCATAGCATGTTAAACGCTATTGCTATATGCTAAATGATATTCCAGGATCAGAGAGTCCTTTATGAAAGGATTTTATTTTAAACATTCTTGTATCTCCAAATCAAAATGTTTATCAAAAATATTTTGAGTTTTTCCAAATGTTTGTAGACCGGCAATGAAACTTCCCTCTTGAAGAATTTGTGAAATATGGATGTTCAAAGATAGGCATAATGGTAAATGTTACTAATCTTGTAATGTGGCCGCTTAAACCAGTCAATTACAGGTCATAAGTCCTGTAAATGCCTAGACTTCAATATTCCCCTCCTTAAAATGTTTTCCATCTCTGTTGTGGTATGTTAAAACTAAAACGTATATGTTATTTTCATTGATCTAAAAAAATATAAGAAGCGTAAGACTGACTAATCAATAATTAATCAAGATACGCTGCTACCAATGCAGTGCCCTACGCATCTTTAGGTGCGGAAAGGGAATGATGATGATGATAAACAATTGAATGACTTTAAAAGTAATGTTCGAGTTCAAACATAAACGCACGTCGCGCATAAGTGCCGCGCATAAGTGCCGTGCATCCTGAGATTTCAAAGAACTATGCGAGCTGATGGCGACGTAATATTATTGATTATTATATAATTACGTAAGATTATTATTAAAAAATCGTTTTACGGGATATAAGAATATTACGAGTCAGTGTTGCAAAGTCTCGTCAGAAGTTTGAAAACTCATCACGTAAGTAGGCACGTAGCAACTTATGTATTTTTACGGAAACGGAAAAAAGCTTATGATATCTGTTATATTATTCTTTATTTTATATACAGGGGTTCTTTAAACCCTGTCACATCCGAAACCATGATGATCAGTATGGGCAAGAAGACATATTAGCATATTAAAAAAAATATTCAGAATTAAGAAAATTAAAAAAATATATATATTAAAAAAAACAAATGGTTGCTTACTTCTGCAGGGGAGAAGTGAGGGGAGCGCGGCGCAGTATCAGATTCCCTCCTCCCTTTCCTCGCTTCTCCCTAGCAGAAGTAAGCAACCATTTGCTTTTTTTGATATTTTATTTTTTAAAATTCTATTCGTTCTAAAAAAATATTTTTATGTGCCAATATGACTTCTTGCTCGTACTGTTCTTCGTGGTTTCTAATGTGACAGGGTTTAATGAACACCCTGTATATATATATATATATATATATATTTCTAATGATAACTATATCATGTTAATCTCTCATTTTTCTGATATAATTAAAAAAATGATTCACATCATTTTTAAGCTTCTTTAAATTGAATAGATTTTAGATTATAATTCTTAATATAAGGTATATTTACTATTTGCCATGTCTCTAATTTGATTTATTTTTTACATTGCGAAAATAACTAAGTGGCATCTTAAATAAAATATGTCTTTTATTATTATTGTGGATAACTCATACAGTTTAATTTTAGTAATACAATCCCCCAAGAGCGCTTTTGATTTTAATCTGTTTTTGTGGATAACTTAGGAGATTTTAACTACCCGAGGGCCGAAGAACCGATCAACTGAGGCCAATTTAATAAGGTTAGGAGGACGGATTCATTAATGTCCGTAGGGCCGGTGTAATTAGCCAAGAGGGTAAATTCATTAAGGCCCGTAGGGCCGGATATACTAGCATGTAACAGTTGTCAACAGCTGACTGTTATTATTTTAAATTACAGATTATTTACTATTTCATATAACTAACTGAGCTTTTTGCGTAGATATGTTTTTGAATGCGGGGGTTCGAACCTTCGACGCCGACGTTCAATCCGCGAGTCCGCGAAATGTCGCGGCTAATGAGCCACGGGACCACAACCCGGTTCTAACAACTTGGATTAATGTATCTATTTATTTTATGCGGTTTCGGTGGCATTATTTTGAGTGTCAGATTTCTCTTTATTACATTTAGATTGCTCCGAACATCAAAAAATAAATGGTTAGGCCCAAATGGGCGATATTTCCAAGTGCCCGAGATTTTAATCAACCGAGGCCCGAAGGGTCGAATTTTCTAGCATGTAAATGTTGCCTTCTAGTTATTTTACTATTCATTTAAAATGCACACGTCTCTGTGAATTTAAAGCGACACTATTTATATATAGGTACTACCGCAATACGTGTGAAAATTTTATATTATATTCAGAATGGTCAGTAATGACGTGATTCAAATTCAAATCGACATAATCCTTTTTGTCTTGGAAAAAATACGTGCTCTTAAATATAGCAGTTGTCATTAATTTACTAGTTGTGAATAGTAGATACCCAAATTAACGTAAATTTATTTCCGCGGGAAATCAGACATTATTATTTAGTGGATAGGTTATTTTTTGGTGTGCATAATAAAATTACCTTCAGTTACCTACCAAAGCGAGTCGAAAACGCGAATTAAGCGCAGCAGGTACCAAGTTTGGAAATCGAAATTATTAATTTTATAACTTAGGATAAATTTTCAACCAAAGAGTTTTCTTGAAATAACATAATACATAAGTTTATTATGTGCAGAGACACGGCTTATAGTGACAAAACCAGGAACGACCCATGCCTGTGATTCCTGTAAACTTAACCCGACTCGCGACTCGCTAGAAAATCCACGTTGTGTCGAGGCAATTATAATGCATTCATACACATTGATTCATGAACATATACATGCACATAATATACGTACACACCAGCACGTCCATACATAATATCGATGGTTCAGTTCTATAGAACGAAAACTAGAAATTACTAGTTTTGAGAAATGGCTGACCAAAGTTTGAACTTCTTGTCTTAATTAAACAATGTTTGAGTATGTCCAAATGCTTGCAGACTGGCTGGATTTCCTCCCTAGGGAGTTATTAATATTTAAATACATTGCCTTGGTTCAGCCGGATGAATCTCACCCACGTGATAAAAGTTTCAGCTCTTTTACTTCACAAAAGTCAAAGGAAGAGTTGAGGAAATGTGGATGTTCAAACATGGGCAGAATGGTGAATGTTACACAGTATGTAAAGTGGCCTCTTAAACCAGCCAATGACAGGTCATAAGCCCTGTAAATGCCTAGACTTCCATATTCTCTTCTCAAAAATGTTTTCCCTCTCTGTTGAAATAAATTTAAATCATCTTAATTAACTTGTAAAAAAGTAACTACTTTTTATTCATATTACCTTTAAAGTGAAATATGTAAACAATAGTTTCTAGTTTTAGGAGTATAGTTGTTTGTGAAAATTATCATGTTTTAATAAGTTTAGAGCAATTTTCACGTAACTACGCACGAATATTGGAAGTTATTAGACAATATGACGTCGCCCATTTGCAAAGTTCATATTGTCCACCTAGCTCCGAAACGTCGGCAATACAAAGCCCACAAACACGGCATAATAACCCAGAAAAACACTATCTGTATTCTGAAGGCCGTGAAAACCTACGAACCTTAATGGGTGACTCGTATTATATTCTCAAATGTATGCATCATCATCTTCATCTTCATTTCCACATCCATTTGTGCATAGGGCACTGTATTGGTAAACCCAATGCAGCGTAGTTCAATCACCCATGAAGGTAAGGTGATCAGTCTTACGCTTCAGGTGCCAGGCCATGAGCAATGGAACATTGCAAAAAAAAACATTAAAAAAAATATTTCTCGTCCATCCTGTGTTCCTGTGTCATTACTGTCAAGAAAATTAAAAAAAAAAACAGTTTCAAGTAGCGTGCGCAAAATCGTGGCCACCCCTACTCCCCAGGATTGTACTATTTTTGTTATTTTTTTCGTTTTTTATGGCCTTTCCACCTCTCAACTCAGGTGTTCTGGCCAGTGGCGAGTTTTTTGTTTTTTCATTTATTTACATATTTTTTTATTTATAAATCATATAACTCAAAGTATTTTACAAGTATAATACGTTGAATTACATTCCCAGGAGTTACAACAACTCAATTCGG
This sequence comes from Micrasema longulum, assembly GCF_059751315.1. Taxonomy (NCBI): domain Eukaryota; kingdom Metazoa; phylum Arthropoda; class Insecta; order Trichoptera; family Brachycentridae; genus Micrasema; species Micrasema longulum. Next base: position 279,137 of record NW_028278346.1, read on the forward strand.
GACATAAATAATATTAGCATTTAGAAAATAACACATATTGAGAACAAAGAAACAAAGCAAGTTTAGCACCTTTATAACTAAATATACAACAACAATATATACGCCTAAAACCTTTTCTTACACAAGCAGAATAAATATATATAAAAAACGCTTTAAGAATAAAAAAAGTAGTGAATCTACTAGGAGAGATAAGGTCATTAACATCACATGCTATGCAGATGATGCTGCCATAGTGATGATGAGAACATTTCCATCTCAGTTAGTAAACATCCTAATGCCTAAGAAATGTCGTATAGTACAATAAACACATGATTATTGGAAACATTATTCGGATATACAAAACGTGTGTCAGACCAAATCATGGTGTATACAACAGAGGCGAGGATAGATAGAGAGAAAATAAAAAATACGAAAAACTAAGTAGAAAAACTAAATAAAAAAACTAAATAACTGCTCAGAACGTCAGAGATGAAAGTACTAAAGGCAATCGCAGGGAAACCCAAAAGAGGCAGAATCTAGAGTCAAGAAGTTAGACGGATTTGCGACACCCATTGCATAGTAAATAGATTATGGAGAGATTACGTCAATAATTCCATTAATCGACATCCATTTACTTTATTATTGTGTTAGTAATAAATACACAAGTTAGTATTTAATATTTTGAAAACTTAACATATAATAATATAACATATTTACATCTTAACACCATTTATAACTAGATATTTATATATACTTTTAAATACACGTTTATTGGGTGCGGACAGGAGAGTTAGAATATGAATAAGGAATGGGATATTGATATCAAAGAGGTCGGATAGGAAATCAGGATAGCAATCATTTATGGGGCATCCAAAAAAACATGGTTTAAACAGTGGTGTAGTCGGGCCGGAGCGCACTGGAGCGGTGCTCCGGCACTTTTTATCTGAGCGGGGCGGCGCTCCGGCTATGGTCAGGAACAAATATTACGTTAAAAAAAATATCGAAATAACAACAAACGTATTCATTTTATTTTATTTTATTTTATATTATTTTATTTTATTTTATTTTATTTTATTTCATTTCATTTTATTTTATTTTATTTTATTTTATTTTATTTTATTTTATTTTATTTTATTTTATTTTATTTTATTTTATTTTATTTTATTTTATTTTATTTTATTTTATTTTATTTTATTTTATTTTATTTTATTTTATTTTATTTTATTTTATTTTATTTTATTTTATTTTATTTTATTTTATTTTATTTTATTTTATTTTATTTTATTTTATTTTATTTTATTTTATTTTATTTTATTTTATTTTATTTTATTTTATTTTATTTTATTTTATTTTATTTTATTTTATTTTATTTTATTTTATTTTATTTTATTTTATTTTATTTTATTTTATTTTATTTTTTAACATAAACGGCAAATCTGCCTTTTACAAACATTTATAATATTAACATATTTGGCTTAATATATATATATATATATATATATATTTATATTTATATTTTTAAAAACATGAATTTCCTTATACCCAAGATTAAAAAAAATAAATTATATGAGATTTACATTTAAAAGATTAACCTAAAAATTATACAGCATATTCAGTAGAAAGTTTAAATAATAAAACATTATGCAGTAAAACAACAAGAAAATCATAAGTACTGTTTCACACAGCTAGGAAAAGTGAACAAAAAACTGTATGTATATATATATATATATGTAATATGAAATGCATGAATAAATCAATATAATTACCATTCACCATCTTTTTTAAATTTTTTATTTTTTTTATTTTGTCTTTAAATAGTACAAACATAATAAATGAATGTCCTAATATTAACTTATATCTAATTATTTTTTAAACATATACTAATTATTAACATTTTTTAAACGATATACGTACACTTAAAAAGAAAACTTTTATAAAGCTAACACGAATAAGATTACTTTTTAAAACTTATCTGCTAAACACATGTTTTTTTAATTGACATTTAAATGAAATAATATTTTTTTGCTGTCTTTTTTTTCTAATGGTATTTCCTTATAATATAACTGTACAGCTCGGTGCATCAATGAGTCAATCTAGAATCTATTACAATCCCCAAATATTTTATCTCTTTCACTTCCTTTAATATTTCTTCATCCATCATTATTGTTGGTGAAATAGGATTTTTTTTATTTCCTATGTTCATAAACTTAGTTTTATCTGTATTCAGCTTAAGTTTATTCTTCTTCAACCATATTTCGACATTTTTAATGTCATATTTTAGTTGATGTACTATGGATTCATAATTTTCTCCTGCAATATATACCAGGGCATCATCCGCAAATAATCTTATTTTGTAAATAATAAACAGTATAGGGCCAAGAACTGATCCCTGTGGTACTCCCAATGAAATCATAAGACTATCAGATAGAATATCTCCAATTTTCGTAGTTTGATATCTATTACTCAAATATTATGTGAACCATTTTAAGGTAATTCCCTTTATCCCAATTTTATCAAGTTTTAAAATGATTATTTCTCTATCTATTGTTTCAAAAGCTCTTCTGAAGTCTAAAAATACTGAAATTATGTAATTATTTTTATCTGTATCTGCCTTCCAATCTTCTATTACTAAGTTAAGGGCCATTTCACATGCGTGGTTATTTCTGAATCCACATTGTTATTCATATAATACGTTCTCTCTTTCTAAAAATGCTACAAGTTGGTATTTTACAACAGATTCCAAAATTTGTTTATATTTAGGGAGAAAAAGTTCAAAAGGTTTGTTCTATTGGAACAATACCCTACACTAAATATATCAAATACGTGGGAATATATTGCCGATAACTGGCAAATGTCAAAACTTGTGTCCCTCCCCCTCCCCCCTCCCACTTTACTATAGTGGTGGCGGTGCGCTCCGGTACTTTTTTATTTAGTACTACACCACTGGGTTTAAATCTTCCTCATCAAGCTGACATTCGCAAATGGCAGAGTCCCGGACATGGATTCTGAACAGGTGAGAACCATAGCAGCAGTGCTCAATGCGCATTCTGCATATGAAGGATGTCTCAAACTTGTTCAGAATCACTTTGGAAAACCAAGACTTTTCTGTTACACTATATTTGTTTCGTTAAGGACTCGCGGCCATAAGCGAACACAAATGACGGTTTAATTTATTTTTGTGGAACTATTTCATCAGTTGCTTTTACCAAACCCGATTTTTGTCATTTGTCCACGCTGCTATAAACTGTTATTTAGAAAACGTTTCACGAAACAGTTTAATTTGTTAAATGGCAACTGCTACTTCTTTTAAATAACAAAAACGCCGGTCTCTAATTTAAATTCTGTTATTGGCAGAAAATATCAAAACGCATTATTTTTACATACCTACGAAGATCGTATTGCCATATCCTTTTCGTATGATTTATATGCGAGAATGTTTATTGTACATGCCTGCATCACTGGTATTAACAGTACACTTCTATGACTACTCAAAACATAAATAAACAACTTTGAGCTTATTGAACTTTGGTTTTAATAAAATAAATATGCATACTTTTGTCATATTTTCAGTGGCACAAATAGTACAAGATGGTCTCAGTAATATAAGTAGACTTAATTTTTTTATTTTTATTTATTTACAATTTTAAAAAACCCGTTAGGGTTACATTAGAAATTTAATATTGTCTAGTCATTTTATGTCTCGTCTAGTCTAATGATTTTGATAAAACTATAAATAAAGTTATCAATAAAACTCATTGGTTTAGTTTTACTTTTTTATTATCTTGACCAACGAGTGCTTTCGCCTATGTAGGCATCTTTAAGTCTGGTAAAATTGTTTACAACGTTTACAGCTTTTATAATTTCTAACATATTTTGGAGATAAGAAGATCAAATAAGTATTTTTTAGGTGATTATTATTTATTGTGAAGGTACATGTATAGGTCAAAGTGGTAGATCAATAAAAACAAGACTCAAAGAACATACTGCCTCATATAGATTAAAAAATGATAAATCTAATTTTGTTACACACTTAAATTCTCATGACCATACTTTTGACAGCGAAAACAATATTAAATTACTACATTTTGAAAACAAAATTTAGATAAATGAGAATCATTTGAAATAAACAGAATTAAATTTAATGCAGTTATAATTAACCAGTAATTGGAATTATCGAACTCTCCTTTACTTAAACCATTTATTTAATATATAACTACGCTTCGTATGATTTAATTATATACTGCTAAAGTAAAAAAATTAACCATCAAAATGAATTACTTCATTCCACAAACAAATGTATTATCTAGATATGTATCTTAAAATATTTCGTCATTTATCTATAGGTGTGTAAACTTCCCTGTCATAAAATCAAAGTATTGTGCTAACTTAACCTGTTCAAATGTGTATTTCCCACTATTTGTATTTCGTCATGTGTTCTTTTCCCACCTTTTAAATAATCAATCAATAACTCCCAAAAATGAACTGTTTAGCAAACTAGTTGTAAATATTGTTTTCTGTCTCCTGTCAATGCCTACTTAGGCGAAAGCGCTCATTGGTCAAAATAATAATAATAAAAAATAAACCAAGAAGTTTATTTATAATTTTATCAAAATCTTTAACTTTGGAGTTTTGTCAAGAAATATCAACAAAAAACATCAATATTATGAGTAGACTTATTTCTATCATTTATTGAGTGGTACAAATAGTATTAGTTAGTTCTAGTACCGTCAAACATGACAATTTTGCCCAGCCATGACAATTTTGAATTTAAACTGTAAAAACTGCAAGATTGAGTCATTTTCTGTGAGTAAATTAAAAATGGTAATACAATTACCAATTTTAATTTTTATCGTTCAAAAACAATTTAAACCATTTTTAAAAATGTAAGAATATCCGACCACATTTTAGAAAGTTTTACCTAATTAAATTTGCCAGATTTTTGTGAAATTATGAAGACTTATTATTTTATTTTAAATCTTTTTTATGTGAATATTTTTAATAGTCTAAAGAAGAAAATAAAACATAGAAAATATTATGAATTCATTCAAGTATAGGCAATCTAGAAAATAATTGCACTGCTGTACAAAAAAAATAAAAAATAGTTTTTTTTTCTACATACACATTTGAAGAAAAATCGTTTTGAGAGCTTACCCCCTTAATTACGAAAATCGCATCAGAACTGAAATGGTTTGTAAAAAATAAATAAAAGCGATTTATAATTTATTGGCTTATGCATAGTCAAACACGAACAAATTAAAAGGATTAGAGATAAACTCCTTTGGTTTTGTTTAAAATCCAATTATGTGCCAACCCTGGCCCACAATTCCGGATTGTATAGAAAAATTGAGGAAATAGTTGACAATTTTGCCCACCGGTTTTTTGCATTGATTTTATAATGGTGATGCCTCAATGATGCCATTATTTAAACATAAACAGTTTTTTTCACCCAAAAACCGTATGATAAGGATGATAAAACCAAAAATAACAGTTAATTACCGAGTGGGCAAAATTGTCAACAAGTGGAGATAATTTTACCCAGCATGTTTTGTCTTCTAAAATTGCATAAATAAAAGAAAAGCAAACGTTGTTTACTTGAAAAAATGCTAAGAATAATTAGTGTCACTATTCAACAAAATGGATAGGAGTAGTCCTATACAAAAAAATTATGATATTGTAAAAGTTTGGTAAAACTGGGCAAAATTGTCACGTTTGACGGTAGTATAAGTAGACTCATTTCTGTTCCATAGTATATCTGGAATATTTCTGTTATTTGTACAAATAACTTGAATGTTGATACACAAATGAAATTATCTGTAAATAATAACTCATTTAGCAAAATATGAGTTTTGTAGCTAAATAATAATAACGTTAACGTTAAAGTTCATAATAACGTTTTTTTGCTCTCCTGAAAAGTTGCACTTTTGCATTTATACTCTTATTTCCGCCTATCAAAGATACATATATTACCGACAACCGACAGCATTATGCGTTTTACAGGATTGAAGATTACTTAGACAGGTCAATTATACATTAAACTTTTAGCTACGATGGCAAATTATTTTATTAGCATATTTATTGTCGTTTGCGTCACGTAATAACAATGCTACTATTGTTTGTCTTAAGTTGATAGCAGTTTTACATTATTTACATTTTAAATCTTGTGGTCGGTATCGTGACAACAATGTCAACATAATAAACGAAATTTCTTGTCAGTCGCAGACCCAAGAGAACAATAATAAATATGAATGTAGGTAGAAAAGCTTATTATTTTATTCACGACAAACATGATGTTGAATGTTGATCCATATAAGGGCAACGAATGAGGATATTATTTGTCCTTTAGAGGACCAGAGCTCTTCTAATATTTTTTTATCCATAGGTAGGTAAATTAATAAAAATAAATATTAATATCAATAATGTCTCAAAAAACCAATAATGATCAAAGAAAATGATAAAATAAAATTTAACACTATTTTTAAGATTATCAAATAATGTCATATGATTACTACTGGTACTTATGATTTTCTTGTTGTATTACTGTAGAATGTTGTATTATTTCAACATTCTACTGAATATGCTGTATAATTTTTAGGTTAAGTTTTTTTTATAAATCTTGGGTATAAGGAAATTTATGTTTAAAAAAATATATACTAAGCCAAATATGTTAGTATTATAAATGTTTGTAAAAGGCAGATTTGCCGTTTATGTTAATAAAATGAAATAAAATAAAATTACTAAAATGTTGTACTAAACCATTCCAGAAAAATTACGTGTATTTAATCACACAAAACTTAAATAGTCTCCCTACAGAAAATAAAAAAAAAGTATTTTTAAATTTATAATTAAATTAAATCGCTTTGTAAAAAAACAACCAGATTATTGAAAAATGACAATATTTTTTATTTTTACATTATACAAATCCTAATTGTACCCGTATTACCAAATAATAATTAAACAATGCTTTGAGTATATCCAAATGTTTGTAGCCAGGCTGGATTTCCTCCTTAGAGAGTTATTTAGATCTTGCTTTTATTTTGATACCTTTAATGTACTTAATCAATAGCTTACATCACTGTGGAAAATTTATATTGACGGTTTTCATAATTTTCGTTTATATGCATTTTTATTATCTGTATGCAATATATGTAAAAACTGTTTTTTTTTCCCAAATAAATAAATAATTAATTTTTTTGCAACAAAGAGAAAACATTTTTGAGAAAGGACATGGAAGTCTAGGCATTTACAGGACTTATGACCTGTCATTGGCTGGTTTAAGTGGCCACTTTACACTTCACCATTCCGACAAGATTTAAACATCCACACTTCCTCAACTCTTCCATCATCTTGACATAGGCAAAATGGTAAATGTTACACAGTGTGTAAAGTGGCCACTTTAACACACTTTCCCATTTATAATATGTATTATATAAAGTATTCTATGTATGAATGGATTAACATTAGGAAAAAAACATATTTATTAAATTTTAGCATTACAAAAAAAAAATAAAAAATTTAACAATTGATTCCTAATTGACTTAATTTTACATGCTCGTACCTACATTCGGAGTTAAAAATGGAATTTTTGTCTTTATTTTTTAATCGCATCACATATTTCCGACTTTTTCTTTACTTATAAATATGGACATCATATTTAATACGTTGGATGTGTTCATATATATGTAGATAATATGCAAAGGTCAATAACTATAAATGTTCGCTCACGTTACTTCCCTATCAACTTGGAACAAGCCGTTCAAATCAAATACAAATTGGTAATCTTTAATTTAACTGAATAAATTAAAGAATAAATAAATACAACCGAACATGATATAACAATATTACGTCTACCGATTATTAATTTCCATAATTCCTTATTAATCAACGAATTGACTTCAGAAGGACATCGACATGTTAAAATATACAAGATTTATAAATACAACTTTTAGCATGATGCTTGTTGTCTGGAACTCTAGTCTATACTCGGTCAAACGAAATGCCGATTATTCAACTCTTGTATAATGCCAGTTCTCCTGTATGGGTGCGAATCTTGGCCCCTTACCAAAGCTCAAAACACCAAAGTTTTGAGAGTGCTTGAGAAGAATATTAGGTATAAGGCGGTTCGATTTTATAACTAACATTGAAGTCCGAGAACAGACGCAGCAGCCTTTCTTCGATTACTTTCTTCGATCATCGCACTATTTCAGGCGAAATGTTTTAGCACGTGTGTGTCATCGATTATGGACTATGAACCCTACACACCTACTAGACAACGCCTGAAATCAATTTTCCATTTTTTATACTTCTTCTTCTACCAGTTAGTTTATTCAACAATGTTTTCAGCATGTCCAAATGTTTGCAGACTGGCTGGATTTCCTCCAGTAGGGAGTTATTTAGATCTTAATTTGTTGCAACAGTTTTTTAAAAAGGGAATACAGGATACTTCCTCATTTTCGCAATGTTAAAATGTATATTTTTATTAATGTTAATACATTTACAAATTCATATATCGAAAACGTAAATATTAAATTTAAGGGAATCAAAAAGTATTCTCCTGACTCACTTTTAAATATGGTCAGAAAATAATCAATATTATCTTGCTTACACAATATTATTATTCTGACATTCAATAGTGAACACCTGCGTGAATATATATAAAAAGGGTCAATACATATCGCATGAAAATTTTTGCGACTTTCAAACTTTTCGATTTGTTGTTTTGCATCAATATCCCCAGCTTAGCGATATTAAATTATGAAGATAGCAATACGCTCCGAATCTGCGAATGAAAGCTAATACTGGAGGAAATCGTACAAAATATGGACCTTTTGCATTATTTGTGTAAAACAGCAACACCAGATGGGCTTCTGATTTAAAGAATAATTTAATAGATATTTCTGTGGCTTGGGTCTAAAAGGGCGAATGTCATAAATCAAAACATTACGGCCTAATTTTACAGCTTACAAAAATGTAATCCAAAGTTACTCCAGAGATTTATCAAAGCCTTCAACAGTAAGAAGTTGTTAGTAGCCATACACTCTGATTCAAATATTTATTAAATATAAAAATATATATCATCACCTTTCATGAAATATTTTCTTTTACATGCTTTGCATTAAATTTATAATGTTATTTCATAAAATTGTATGCTAGTTATTACTTAAATACCTACCAGACTCGGTTTGGATTCCGTCTGTAAAAATCTGCCGAATTGTATAATATAATGGATAGCTTTATGATTATTTTTGGCTAGTTAATACAAGAAAACGCAGGAAGCATTTACTATAATAATTGTGACGTTAAACAAACAATAACACGTTTTGCCTTCTAAGCGAAAGTGTTACCGTACATTCACTGAGACTGGACCGCTATTCACGTGTAAACCACGAGCCCACTGCGTGATATCGCATGATTGGCCCATTTCACACCACGGCATGATAAAATACGATACGGTGGATCGATATTTATTGTTTTAAAATTATTTATTTATTTAATGCCTGGCAAACGCAATAACCAGTACACCATGAGACCGACTAACCTTCGGTCGATTTCCTTATGCAGGATTTTTACCTGAGAGTACTCGCTAAATTTAAATAATGATTTTGATAAAATTATTATTAAAATCTCTTTTGTTAAGTTTTACTATACTATTTGAATCGGGTTATGGTCCCGCGGCTAGTGTTGGGGACTCATGGATCAGAGGTTCAAACCCCACTCTACCCCAACTTGATATCCATTTTCTAAAAGTGAGTTATTTATGTAAATGACAATGTATGTAAATTTAGGTCAAAATCGTAGAAATATTGAGAGAAGCAGATATTTAATCAACTTTATTATTTTACACAAATACTTATTTCATTTCTAATCTTTTAAATTTGTTATATTTATCATAATTAAAATTATTGTATTAACTATAAACATTTTTTTGGTGTGTGCATGAGTGTTCTACACTAATATACAAAGAAATTGTCAATATTTGTGTACGTACTGTTTGTTTACCAAATAAAGTAAATAAAAATAAATATTTACCGCTTGTTAAAAATGGTAAATATTTATTTTTATTTTCATATTTATTGAACGCTATTTCCTTTTTTTTTTCAAATATAATAAACCAAGGCGTTTTTGTTGATGTTTTTACCAAAATGATTAACTTTGAAGTTTTATAAAAAAACACGAAAAATATAAATATTATTTTATTTATTTTTTAAATTTATTTTATTAAATATTTAATTTATTTTATTTGGGAAATCAACAGTTCTACATACATGGGAAATCAACAGTTCTACATACATATTTAAGTAAAAAAAACAGATATAGTGTATAAACTCAGAACTAATAACAGATTTCCACAAAGTATACAAAGTTAGTAAAAAAAATATTACATATTAAATAAATGCATATAAGTTTGTACATTTAAAAGTTTTACTTTCATGTACTCGTAAATATTTTTCAATAATCAAAGAATTTTTTTTTTAAGAAAGTAAGTTATTGTAAATTGGGCGGGATGAGGATAAGGATGCTTGAAGAGTGGATAAGGAGGGGAAGGGAGATGTACATACTTATTATTATAATGTCTACTAAGTTACATAATGCATTTTTAGTTTAAATTTTAAATCTGACAAGGTGATGTTATACTATCAAATTTAAATATGTAGGTATAAAACGAATCTAATAAATTAAAATCCACTATAATTTTCTTGTTTAGTCCCGTTTAGAGAAGATGATATATGTGAAATTGGCTATTCTCCGTCGTATATCACGGGGCTCGGCTGGTTTGTTTATTTGGAAATTCTTGTAATAATGAACAGAGTTTAGATGACAAAATTATCAATAATAACAAGGAACAGATCTCACGCATAAGTCTTAAGTCTCCTTAGTTCAGGTATTTGGATATTCGGCTCGAGGCTACCAATATTACTATTATAATATGTAAAATAAATTTAACTTATAATTGGAAGATTAATCGGAACAAGTTTCGCTAGCATTATGCAAACGTGGAAGCTATTACAATAAGTGGCATATTCACGGTCACTAGCAGTGAGAGATACAACCATAAAAAATATGACGTCAATTATTCAATTATTTTGTAGAAATTAATTATTTATTTTGTAATACTTCATTTTAAACTTCAAGTAAAAAGTTTGAATTTTTAAAACATAAATTTAATATCCATAATTACATATTTTTGAGAGATTAAATTTTTTTATTTTTTTTAAATGTAGGTATCACTTTGTTTAAAGAAAAAACACCAGTTTCGGCAAAACACTACGCCCCTTCTTCAGAGTTAATTCAAAAGTAATTAAAAAAAACTCTGAAGTTGTAATTAACCCTGACGAAGGCATAATGTTTTGCCGAAACCAGATGGTTATTAACTTTAAAAAAAAAAATGTTACATAAAAAACACAGTTATTTTATTTTTATTCAAACATTATAATACACAATATTTTGAGTTTGTCCAAATTTTTGTAAGGACTGACAAGGACTGGATTCAACTCCCTAGGAAATTGTTAAAATTAACATATTACAGCAAAGATGAAGAACATTTGAGAGAAAGTAATATGGAAGCCAGCCAATGACAGGTAATTAGCCCTGTAGATGCCTAGACTTCTATATTACTTTCTCTAAAATGTTCTTCATCTCTGTTGTAATATGTCAATTGAAATACACACATTTTTATTTAAACGAACTACATAGGTTTAGCAAATAGAGGAAGAGGGGACATAATGGGGACGCGGAGCATAACGGAAAATTCTAAAATGTTAGCTGTGTGTTGCACAAGCAGTCCATTTTAGACCGATATTCAACGCTCAGTACGGAAACAACCAGAGGAGAAAGTGTACGTGGCCTTTTTCTAAAATTAATAAATCTTTTACGCTGGGTTTCATAGAATTTTTTGAGAGTGAATAAAATATATAAAAGGTTAGAATTACACCAAATAGTTGGGGTACCTCATGATGCCCGTAATGGGGTATCCCACCACGCCTCGTACACGTTACTTAATTTATTAATTAAGCGATTGTACCTATTTGTTTTTAGGTATTAATATGGCGTACTATCCATAGATCATCGGAAAATCCATCAGAAGTGACTCATCTATGGAAAGCGTAAAAGAGTACAGTTTTAAGCAGAGCAGCAGGGTTCAGAAAAGAAGCACAATTGTACAACGTACCACAGACCACATGGGAGCGTCACGCGTAGTCGTTGGTTATTTTGAACCCGTGTTCTCTAAAACCACAGCAGAGTATAGTTGTCGCAGATGGATGACTAGTGAGACGTTTCTGACCAAGTTCAATTAGTTTAGCTAATTTTTTGGTGCTTCGCTCACCAATCATGTGCTGCTGCTTTGGATGGTCATGTAACTCACGCAAAATATCGTTGTGATTAAAATTGTACTCCGCATACTGCCCGTGCTATGGAGCTTTATGTTTAAATTTTTAAGTTATAAAGTTAGTCATGGTCAAAATAGCTTGGTCTTCAAAAGTGTAAAAAAATATAATAATCTTTCCAATGAACTAAAAACTATTAAAAATAATATATAAGAAATTTTTTGAACACGTGTAAAAACAACATTAAATTTTAATTAGTATGAATGTATTATTGTTTTATGTTTTTTCTTTACATATCCTATGTTTATATTTTTATTTTTCTTTCTCATGTACTCGTATTTGAAATTATATAAACTCCTATAAATAAACAACTAAAACAGTGTAAGCACAAGAGTTAGTCTCTTTTTTTGAAGAGTTACATTGATAACATTTACTAGATGTGTAAAAGTAGATATGTTTAGAATTTTACAAAAACATGTACTTTTTATGAAATTTATTAATAATAATTTATAAATAATAAAATAATAATGTAACCTTTAATAAAATAACATGTTCCTGAACTAATGGAGCTCCTTAAAAAAATATTTGTTGAAAATATTTAAGTTCATTTTTTGATTTTATTTAAAAATAAGCTGAACCCGGCCATGCTTTGCTATTGCTAGGTTTGAGGACATACTGGAAAATATATATTTAATTAATATAGTCGGAAGTTTGATTGAAATTATTGTATTTAGTTAAAATTACATAATATGTACACATACATGATTATATTTGTGTTTCGGATTACATAAATTGTGAGGATATGCGGTGACAAGGAGTTTTGATAAAAAGGTATTTGAACATTGTTTTCCTGTCACTGTCTTGAAAATGCCTCCCCGATGCTGTGCGAAAAAGATAACTGCACTTCGAATCTTTTATGCATACCTAAAATAGTTGGAACCTAGATACTTGTTTATAATTAAATTCCAAATCTAAAAATAATTCATTTAAATATATTTTTTTTCCTTTACCTTTACATGAAAACATCGGCCAAAAACAAGTAACATGAATTCACTAATTATAATAAACATAAAATAAAATATAATCAGGTTGTGGTCCTGTGGTTAGTGTCTCGGACTCACGACTCAAAGGTCCGAGGTTCGAATTCCACTCTACCCCAACTCGCTTCCCATTTTCTAATAGTGAGTCATTTAAACTCGTTAAAAATGGCCTTCAAAATTATATATTTGGGTATACCGTAAGAACACAAATACTCTTTAAAAAAAAAAAAAACACAACCAGAAAGGAACAATATAGACTCAAATTCCTAGGTATATTAATTCGAGCTTCAAATTCGTTCTATTATAAATCCATTTTCCTACGCATCGTATGCTATGTAGCTGGCTGTTGGACACACCGATGTGAGTTGCAATATTTCAAGCGAATAACTTTAAGCGGACAAAGCCAACCTCTCCTGGCTGTTGCTAGAGCATATAGGGCATGCTCAACGGATGCACTCCTGGTTCTAACGGGCTTGTGCCTTTTGGATCTGGAGGTCCAGCGACGATCCGCCAATTTTCACTTAAAAAGAAAGCGTTCCTCTGTTATTGGTGGCGTCAGTCTACTCCCAACTGAAGGAATGTCTCAATCGGATATTAAAAGATTTTATTAGGTCATGGTAAATTGAATGTGAAATTATTTGTTTTCAATATTGTTGATTTCCCTTCGTACTGCTGCGGATATCCCAATCAATCTTCTGAACACATTCTGTGGTCTTGTACCGCTCTCTATGATTACCGAATGGAGCTTCTTGCTTCTATCCGTGGCCCTGTTATAGGTCCTGTCAGATATACAAATCTGGCGGCTTCCAAAAATAATTTCTACGCTTTTAAAAAGTTGTGTAAGCATTTCGACTAATTGATCATGTCTAATCAGTTTAATCCCAGTCAGTGAAGAATTAACTTCCCTCTTTTCTCAATCCAATGAAATGCATATTATGTACTTCTGGATTACCTTCTTTCAGCACAAAGCTGCTAAGGCTAGCAGATTACAGAGAGCTCCTTCGGGCACCTTTTCTCGTTCAGCAACGAGCAACTTTTCCGTGTATGTGGGCACCGCCAAGGAGACTTATGTCCTCAGATGCGGTGTACGGTATGTTCTAGACAAGCTAAGCTAATGACGAATAAGAAGTACATACTTCTTCAAATCTCCATTTTTATTAAAATTTATCATTAAAAACATTACTCTTTTTGTCAACGACATAAAAAAATTACACTTTGAAAAACACAATTTATCGGACTGTTTCATCATTCGCCTAAAAACATTAAGGTTAATAATTTATTAGCGAAAAAATACATTAACATTTGTGAATACTTTTGCCATTTGCAATCCATAAAATGGTAATTTTTATTATAATAAATAAAAGCATTACTTACATATAACATTTTATTGTAGGACTCATATATTATATGAGGCTTACAATAATATATTTAAATATTATTCACGGAATATATTGTTTACTGAAGGTACCAGGGCCCCGATTACAATGTGAAGTCAACAGAGTTATCTTCGACTGTCTATAAAGAAAAACCGATATTTGTGTACGAACATGAATATATTTGCACGAACATTTAAAGTATCTTCGTCGGAAACCTATAATTGAACACGTTTAGAAGAAAAAAATATATGAATATTCTGCTTTTCATACAGAAAACTTAATTTTACTTTGTACATAAAATTCAAGATAAATGTTAACTTCCCATTGTAACTGGACCCAGGACCGCGATTACAATGATAAGTTAAAGAAGGTTATGCCTTCACCATGACGGTATAGTTAAAGATAAATTCTCCCGAGTGTTTACGAAGATACACTACGATCCCCTTCCTTTAAATTTTGGGTAGGTACATCGATATGTACCAAGGGGACGCGTATGCCACGGTGCATATATCTACGCACTAAAATGGCATACCTTCGTCATGACGTCATACTTGAAGATAAATTTTCCCGAGCGATTACGAAGATACACTATCGACGTTTTAAGATAGGTACATCGGTATGTACCGATGGGTCTAGTACGCCACGGTACACATATCTACTTATTAAAAGTGACAAAAATGTTGTTTCAGCGATTAATTTTTGCTTTATTATTTTATTTTTTTTTTAATTATCGTTCAGAGGTGGCCAGTTCTTTTCTTAAAAGCCGAAAGAGAAATAAGTAAATTTTGAAGTCGAATTTACTTCTGACACAACTGTCAGTTTTGAATCTGAACGGCTAGAGATGCAAAGATAAAGTGGCGAAATGCTGTCTTACTAATATATAGTTGAATCTAGCCGTAAAAAACATTGCCACCATCAAAGCAAATTTAGTTATTATATATTTACCTGAGTGTACGTACCGAGAAGTCAAAAGAGCCGGCTTTGCAATACGTCAATAGATAAATACAGACGAAAGTTAAGTACATAATATACCGTCTTAGTAATTGTCAAAAGTCATATAAAAATAATGTTCAAGCGAGCGTTTTTTGCTTTAATTGGGATTTATTTTAATTTACAATAGCTTTGAAGTGGCCACTTTTTATCACAGTCGCCTATTTAACATATGAATGAGAACTATGGAACGCGGAGTAAATTTTCGGCGTTACTTATTGCTTCAATTCGATCATATGCTCAGAGATGAAAGGCGGTAGGTATACGGAAGATATATATAGTACAGAAGTTAAGTCTACCGTCTCGGTATACAACGATGAAGATAGCGTTTGTTATTGTTCCCAGGGCCCAGAATTGCAATAGGAAGATAACAAGGTTATCTTCGACTGTCTATAAAGAAAAACTTATATTTGTGTACGAAAATTAGTATATTTGCATGAACATTTGAAGTATCTTCATCGGTAACAAAATTGTATTGGTATTCTGCTTTTCATACAGAAAACTTAATTTTACTTGTAATAAATAATAACTTAATAAATTGAAGATAAATGTTAACTTCCCACTGTAATCGGGGCCCTGGTAATACATGACAAATTATAATTATGATCATTGTACAAATTTTAAAAATGATAATATTTATGTAAAACATAGCAGGAAAATAACACGACAAAAATTTCTCATGCAAAAATTGAAAAAAACTTTCATTTATATGAAAATTCTGTATCTTGTCGAAAAAATCACATCTGTATGATAAATATGTTATTAAAAATTAATATGCGTATTGTAAAATAAATTATAATGTCAGTATAAAGTCACAGACGCGAATGATTAAAAATTCATGCATTATATTTTGTTTATTTGTATATTAATTTATTATGTTTGTTATTTAAAATTCACAAAAATCCACCCGCGACGATAAGAAAACAGGATGTCACATAAATATTTACCTTTAAAATGTTTTTTTTCAAAATGAGCCACGAGAATATACATACATCATATTTTATTTATTTTTACATAAACGGCATAAATTGCCTTTAACATATATTGAACAGAAGTATGAAAAAAAAAACATATATAAAACAAAAAATGATAAAAATGCATAACTATAACAATAGTAACAAGTAGGTAAATACACATAAGCAACCAAAAATATTAAAGAAATAAATACATAAATATGAAAAAGCAAAAAAGGAAAACATTATTAAATATACAAAAAAGTTTAAGAATTATATTGCGAGAGAAAAAAAGAAATCAGACTTGTTTTATAACTTTCAAGTCCAGTACCAAATATATCAGCCTTGTCCTCATACTGATTACCAAATCTGTGGAGCCTAGGGATAGGCGAGTGCATGTGATAGTTGGTCCTAGAACTTGCAGAACAAAAAGGAGATCTGTGGCGGGTATGTCGACCAGGTACACGGAAACACACCAACTCCAGCAAATCTGGACAGTCAACGAATGAATTGATCACTTTACAAAGTAATATTAGGTCAGTTAGGATTCTTCTATCGGAAAGTTTGAAAAGATTTGCTGAATATAACAATTGATTATAATTAAACAAAGCAGCTGGAATATATGGTTTAACATTAATATATTTAAGAAATTTCTTCTGGAAGCGCCAGAGTGAATCAGAATGTACACTATAATCGGGCGACCAGACTGGAGAAATATATTCTAAACGATAAATTTTTAATATTATCACAAAAATATTTACCCTTAAATTATAATTTTTTTAAAGCCGTGAGAATATTCTTCAAACCCTTTAAATGTATAATGATTTTGATGAAATTTCACTAACTCGAAGAACATATTTATAGATTCCCTTAAATTTCATTATTATTACATTGCGAAAATAATTCAGTTTTATTTTTAATACTCGTAACATATGTTATTTTTTTTTATTATTTTGGATAACTTTCAAATACCAAAGTTCATGAATATTACATTTGATTTGTATTACGGATAACGAATAAGTGCATCCGAGAAAGATTAACTCTTTATAGGACACCCAGAACGATGTGGTACATACTATCAGAATTTAGGTGTTTATTTTGAAATATTTCGTATTTATAATAAGTCTTATTTCATAAGAGTATCAGATGGATCAGTCTTTTACTCAGCTTTTTCAAATGCAATAGATTTATTATTTTTAAAAAAACATGTGTTTTTAGGTTTGCAAGGCGTAAATAAACCAAAATAACTGTCCTATAAAGGGTTTCATCAAGTTTTGATGTAAGTACATCGGTTTATACCGACGGGTCTAGAACCCCTCGATCTACGCATTAAAAGTGCCAAAAATTTTGTTCCACAGAGCAATTTTTCCTTTAATTATGATTTATTAGAATTTTTAAAAAGTTAGTTACAGCTAACTGTCATCTTTTTAAATCATCATTTCTTTTCTTTTAAATTTTAATTGATTACTAACCAATATTTTAACATAGCTATGAAATATTTCTGTAAATTTTGTGTGGTTTTTGTTGCATTATTTTGAGGGAGAGATTACACTTTTTTATATTTAGATTACTCTGATTAACAAAAAAAAGTGAGTTCCAACGGGACGACACTTCTAGGTAGCCGAGATATTAATCGATCTAGGCGCGGAGGGCCGAAACCTGAGGCTCGCAGGGCCGATTACATGAGACCCGATGGGACTGAATTCTTTAGCACAAAAAAATATTAAAATTTGTTCTTTACAATATTTTTTTATTAGTTATTATTTTTTGTGATTGTTATTTTGTATATGTAATAAAATAAAATAAATCATATTAATTTTTCCTTCTAATCTAATACCTACATTTCCGCTCAATGCGAGATCATTTAAATTAGAATTGGCGTTATAATAGCAAATAATACACAGGCTTGAGGAGATATAATATTATTTCATTACAACAATCTCATCTCATTCACAATCAAACTCGGAACCCCCGAACAAGAAGCGTCTTATTTATTTAACTTCTTTTTTTTCCAAGAAAACAAAACACATAAAGTACAAGCAAATTATGCATATAATATTTTCATGTTTTGTGACGTCTTTTCGCGTTGCGTTGGGAAATTATGAGGCTCATAGCAAAAGGTACATAATCAAAATTATAAATCAATACATTTAATTATTTCGTAAAAAGTATATTCAATTGTTCTAAAAATCATTTTTTGATGAGTCATACATAGGCGGATAAGATAGATTCATCACCATCAAGCCCTTATCTACATCAACTGTGCATAGGGCACTGTATTCGAAAAGTAAATGCAGTGTATCTCCAATCATTTGTTACATTTAGGTAATGTAATTAGTCCTACATCTTAGATAAATGTCAAAAAGATTATTTTATTACAGTTGTTTTTGTGAGGTTGTACACTCGTACACGAAAATAGTATTAAAAAAAGAGTCGGCTCTTTTTAAGATTATTAAGACAATGAATTCAAGGAGAAATACTGTTTTTCGAAAGAAAATATGAGGCGCTGCACGGTGGTCCCGCCGTAGGTCACAGGCTTCCAATATTCATGTCCAAATTATGATGTGTCACTGCTGGTAATTAGTGACTTAAAGCCAAATTTACTGATAGTATAAAAACTACTTAGGATTTCTAAAGGGTTCATCTGTATTTTAGCATTGAAAGTGAGTTCATCCAAGGAAATGCTAATTACTGTAATCAGTGCGCTTATTAGCCACCGTGTTAACTGTTCTATATTTCTCAGAATTAGTCATTGATGTGTGTTTTTTTGTAATGGAAATTCAAGTTGAAAGTATGTTTGATTATTTTTATATACTTTGAAGCGTAAGTGAATAGTAGTTTTTGAATAGTGCCCCTGCTACATAATGCACAAATTTTGTTTAAATCAAAAATTTTATTTTTGTTTCCATAAACTTTTAACTATTTTACTCCGCTCTGTCCCCAACTTTATTTACTACATAATGTTCACAAGAACATTGTTTTTATGATATATATATATTTGTCTGCACAACTCTGCTCCGGGGTTTAGTATGAGCCGTACACTCCGTACAAATTAAGGGAAAATTACATGCCTGACTTTTATGTTTTTTTTTTTTTGGATCTCTTTACAAGTGTTTATTTGCGCAAATGCATTTGTTTGACATTTGGCTAGCTAAAAATGGAAGTAATGTGGAAAAAAACGCCATACTTTACATGTGTTTGCCAAACAAATACCCGATGTCGAAAATATCGACACAAATATCTTTAAAAATCCTATTGATTACATATTAAAAAAAAAAAACAAGTATTGGATGCCAAAAATGGTCGGTAAATATTTGATTGGTAGAATGTGACAGAAAAATGCTACCTTTTGGGATCCACGCAACGTATAGGAAGTCCAGGAGCAGCTACAAGAGATGCCGTTTTTAAATGATCGACACATGAAGAATTTCGCGGTCTGTAGCAAACGATCAAAATGTAGAAGGTTAGCAATTTTATCAAAAGTAGACGATTCTGCCGTAAATACTTTATTAAAGTACTCCGATCAATCTAATACATCTTTTTTACAAGTCAGTACTGACGAAGTAGTATCTCTCATTGTATAAGCAAAGTTTACTAAACATCAGAATTTATTAATAAAACAATTTGTGCATTTCAAAAGAGCTGCTTATACTCTTCCATCTTACCGGAATGTATTAAATGCAAAAAAGTGGTGTATATATCGAAAAAAAAATCACAAAATGTCTGCCGAAATAAAATTGCAATCTTTGTTAGATCACACCACAAACCGTATACGTGAATCTCAAAAGGAAGTTTTAGAAAGTATTAAGTGCTCTGACTTGTTATATAATTACGGCCTAGAAAGGGATCTGATCTGCCATTTGCTGCAATGTTTGTCATCAGGATATAATATAAATAAAGTTAAGTATAGGGATTACACGTTACAAACTGCTCAACAAATAGTTCAGGAATATCCATGGTACTACTTGCCATCTTATGTCCATAAAATACCTATTCATAGGTCTGAGGTGATTGAGCATGCATTATTGTCTATTAGAGAGTTATCTGAGGAAGCAGTGGCATCAGGCAACAAAAATATTAAACTTTATAGGCGCGATAACACACGAAAAATGTCACGAACTTTATCTAATACCGATCTCTTACATAGCCTTCTTCTTACTTCAGATCCCTTAATTTCAAGCCTTAGGAATTTGCCTCGTAAGA